>NC_091184.1:34507479-34742479 GCF_040958095.1 Procambarus clarkii | reverse complement strand
ATCTATCCCTTCACGTCCAACCTCCCTCGTCACTTCCTACGTGTCCCACGACCATACACCTATCCCCACCTCTTACCATATCGCTAGGACCTATACCCCCCTATCGGCCTCCGGCTCTTATAACTACCCACCCATTAAGCCCACTACTCGCCTATCCTATCAACACCCACCACAGCCCACTACTCGCCTATCCTATCAACACCCACCACAGCCCACTACTCGCCTATCCTATCAACACCCACCACAGCCCACTACTCGCCTATCCTATCAACACCCACCACAGCCCACTACTCGCCTATCCTATCAACACCCACCACAGCCCACTACTCGCCTATCCTATCAACACCCACCACAGCCCACTACTCGCCTATCCTATCAACACCCACCACAGCCCACTACTCGCCTATCCTATCAACACCCACCACAGCCCACTACTCGCCTATCCTATCAACACCCACCACAGCCCACTACTCGCCTATCCTATCAACACCCACCACAGCCCACTACTCGCCTATCCTATCAACACCCACCACAGCCCACTACTCGCCTATCCTATCAACACCCACCACAGCCCACTACTCGCCTATCCTATCAACACCCACCACAGCCCACTACTCGCCTATCCTATCAACACCCACCACAGCCCACTACTCGCCTATCCTATCAACACCCACCACAGCCCACTTCTACACCTACACCCGTGCCACCTAACTCTGATAACTTCCCACCTATCCTACAGTCACCCACTGCAACCACCCGCATACCTTCACCACAGAAAACTAAACAAATCCACAGTACTGATCGCCCTTTAAATGCCACTTAAAAGGGTTACAGAAACCCACCTAAACAAATTATAATCCCATGAATCGGGAATTCAATTAGTTTGAATATTTAAGCTAATAGATTAAATTTAAACAATTGTCCAACCAGCTGACCTATCATCCAACCAGCTAACCTATCAACCAACCAGCTAACCTATCACCCAACCAACTAATCTATCAACCAACCAGCCAACCTATCAACCAACTAACCTATCAACCAACTAACCTATCAACAAACCAACCTATCATCCAACCAGCTAACCTATCAACCAACCAACTAACCTATCATCCAACCAGCTAACCTATCATCCAACCAACTAACCTATCATCCAACCAACTAACCTATCATCCAACCAGCTGACCTATCATCTAACCAACTAACCTATCATCCAACCAGCTAACCTATCATCCAACCAACTAACCTATCATCCAACCAGCTGACCTATCATCTAACCAACTAACCTATCATCCAACCAACTAACCTATCATCCAACCAGC
The DNA here is from genome assembly GCF_040958095.1 of Procambarus clarkii. NCBI lineage: Eukaryota > Metazoa > Arthropoda > Malacostraca > Decapoda > Cambaridae > Procambarus > Procambarus clarkii. The sequence goes on along the minus strand of NC_091184.1, from coordinate 34,741,160 downwards.
TGACCTATCATCTAATCAACTAACCTATCATCCAACCAGCTGACCTATCATCTAATCAACTAACCTATCATCCAAACAACTAACCTATCGTCCAACCAGCTAACCTATCATCCAACCAGCTGACCTATCGTCCAACCAGCTAACCTATCATCCAACCAGCTGACCTATCATCCAACCAGCTGACCTATCATCCAACCAGCTGACCTATCATCCAACCAGCTAACCTATCATCCAACCAACTAACCTATCATCCAACCAGCTGACCTATCATCTAACCAACTAACCTATCATCCAACCAACTAACCTATCATCCAACCAGCTGACCTATCATCTAATCAACTAACCTATCATCCAACCAGCTGACCTATCATCCAACCAGCTAACCTATCATCCAACCAACTAACCTATCATCCAACCAGCTGACCTATCATCTAATCAACTAACCTATCATCCAACCAGCTGACCTATCATCCAACCAGCTAACCTATCATCCAACCAACTAACCTATCATCCAACCAGCTGACCTATCATCTAACCAACTAACCTATCATCCAACCAGCTGACCTATCATCCAACCAGTCACACACACTACACAGCAACAGCAGCATCCACAAGAGGCAGGAACACGTAGCGAGAGGAACAGCAAGTTGGGAGCAAGCAGACTGTATTAAAGATGATGTATCTCCCGTGAGGGCTTTACCCTATCAAACACCTCAGTGTAATTGTGTTGCTGTAAAGTTCTACAAAAAGAAAACTTCATCCTTAATATAACTTCATCGCAGAATTAAATGCCCAAGTAGGGATTTAATTCTGTGCAGCGTTGTGATGCAAGCAAGCAAGCACGCACACACACACACACGCGCGGGCGGGCGGGCGGCCTGGCCAGGCCAGCAGACAGGGTACAGACTATGGTAGCAACAAGGCCTGAACCAGCATGCGACCGCAAGCACCGCCGCCACCCTAAGCCCCTTCCTGCGTCACCACCAGCACGCATCGCAAGCACGCACGCAAGTCCATAAACACCGCATGTGCTACAGACAGGCACCCAGCCAGCCAGCCTCTCTCTCTCTCTCTCTCTCTCTCTCTCTCTCTCTCTCTCTCTCTCTCTCTCTCTCTCTCTCTCTCTCTCAGTTGCCAAGTCTCAAAAGGAGGACCAAACCTAATGTAAACAAGATCGTTGGGCCAAACAGCAATCTGCGATGAGCTTGTCGACACGGATTTTAATTTGGTATCTGAAGCGTAGCTAAATCAGCAAAGCAGAACGTGCCATATGCTGTCCATGTTAGAGCCTGTGAGGGGTGCAAGCAAGGGAGAGGGGAAAAGAGTAGACAAGAGGGGAGCAGTTAAACCTGCAGTGTGGGGGAACAAAAGGGGTGGAGGTGGGACGTCTACTCAGGCACGAGGGAGGATGCATATTGATCAGTCAGGCCCACTGCACTCCACAAAATCCACCAGAGGCCCTCCCTTTCAACACCAGGGAGAGAGAGAGGGGCAGGGAGGAGAGAGAGAGAGGGGGGGCAGGGAGGAGAGAGGGGGGGGGCAGGGAGGAGAGAGAGGGGGGGGCAGGGAGGAGAGAGAGAGAGAGGGGGGGGAGGGAGGAGAGAGAGAGGGGGGGGGGGCAGGGAGGTGAGAGGGGGGGAAGGGAGGAGAGAGAGAGAGAGGGGGGGGAGGGAGGAGAGAGAGAGAGGGGGGGGCAGGGAGGAGAGAGAGGGGGGGGCAGGGAGGAGAGAGAGAGAGAGGGGGGGCAGGAAGGAGAGAGAGAGAGAGAGAGGGGGGGCAGGGAGGAGAGAGAGAGAGAGGGGGGGGCAGGGAGGAGAGAGAGAGAGGGGCAGGAAGGAGAAAGGGGGGGGGGGCAGAAAAGGGAGAAATCTGCATGACACGCTAAATGTCCTGGAAAATGCGATGTGCTAAAAAAAAAATTGCAGATTGAGCACGCAAGGGAAGGAAAAATTTGGAACAGGACTGCACAACGGAAGGGAAACACCAATGCATGTTAAAAGTGAAGCCTGCGTGTAAATAAGGAGAGAGAGAGAGCGCGGAAACATTACACTGGACTGGTAGAAAGGTAGTCCAGAGTTCGAGACTCCACAAGTCCTAATCCAACCCACAAATAGTCCGAGTATAACCCCATTCAGAGAGGTCACAATAGCGTACCTGAACCCCAGAACCCAATGCACTCACACACACACTCAAACACACACATTAAGTGAACTGCAAGCGACAACGTTTCGGTCTGATAAGGGTCCGGGACGGCCCGAAACGTCGTCACTGCACACGTGTGGGTTGGGTTATAATTATAGGCACTTAAAGTGGGTTAGGATATAATTATATGGTGACAGTCGTATAGTTAAATTATACGACTGTCATGTTAAGGTGGGGGGGGGGGGGCGACACTGCAGGTTAATGAGGTGAATTTACCTTTTACACTGCATATTAATTAATAAGGGAGGACTACCTTTTACACTGGGGGACTGCATATTACATTATATTACCGTGGTACTGTCAAAGGTAATGTAATTACTTTTGACTTTAGCAAAGGTAATGTGTATCTTGACTTTAGCAAAGCTTTTGATACAGTGCCACATGAAAGACTGATTAAAAAGATAGAGGCTCATGGTATTGGGGATGCTATATTAAGTTGGATTAGGGCATGGCTATACCAAAGAAAACAGAGTTAGTATAAATGGGGTTAAGTCAGTGGGAAAATGTTGTAAGTGGAGTGCCTCAAGGCTCTGTCCTGGGTCCTCTGTTGTTTATAATATATATAAATGATTTAGATTCGGGTTTGAGTAGCAACATTTGCAAATTTGCCGACTGATACAAAAATCGGTAGGGAAATAAACACGGACGAAGACTCACTGTCACTTCAAGTCGATCTAAATCGGGTTTTGAAATGGTCACAAGACTGGCAGATAAAGTTTAATGCTGATAAATGTAAAGTTCTGAGGCTAGGTAATGATGATAGAGTTATAAGATACGAGCTAGATGGTGTTGATGAGGTCGGATTGCGAAAGAGATCTGGGAGTTATGATTAGTAAGAATCTAAAACCAAAGGATCAATGCATGAATGTTCGTAATAAGGCAAATAGGACATTGGGATTTATTAATCGAAGTGTTAGGTACAAGACACCTGGTGTGGTTCTTCAGCTATATCTTGCTCTGGTTAGGCCCCATTTAGATTATGCAGTTCAGTTTTGGTCGCCATACTATAGAATGGATATAAATTCACGTGAATGTGTCCAGCGTAGGATGACAAACTTAATTCCCCAAATTAGAAACCTGTCATATGAAGAGAGATTAACAAAGCTTAAATTGCATTCACTGGAAAGGTGAAGAATTAGAGGTGACATGATAGAGGTTTACAAGTGGATCAATGGACATAACAAAGGGTATTAATACGGTATTAACAGTATCAACACAAGAAATGAAACGCTGAGATTCAACAACAAAATTCATTATGTGATGTAGCAGTTTATACAATGTTAATAGCTTCCTCGCCGTTGTTAATAGCTTCCTCGCCGTTGTTTAATAGCTTCCTCGCCGTTGTTAATAGCTTCCTCGCAGTTGTTTAATAGCTTCCTCGCAGTTGTTAATAGCTTCCTCGCAGTTGTTAATAGCTTCCTCGCCGTTGTTAATAGCTTCCTCGCCGTTGTTAATAGCTTCTTCGCCAATAACTAACTACTCTACCCCTCAGGTTGTCAACGCACGCAACACTCCCGTCAAACAACCAAACACACACACACACACACACACACACACACACACACACACACACACACACACACACACACACACACACACACACCACAGAGATATTAGAAAGAACTTTTTTAGTGTCAGAGTGGTTGACAAATGGAATGCATTAGGAAGTAATGTGGTGGAGGCTGACTCCATACACAGTTTCAAGTGTAGATAGATATGATAGAGCCCAGTAGGCTCAGGCACCTGTACACCAGTTGATTGACAGTTGAGAGGCGGGACTAAAGAGCCAAAGCTCAACCCCCGCAAGCACAATTAGGCGAGTACACACACACACACACACACACACACACACACACACACACACACACACACACACACACACACACACACACACACACACACACAGACACACACAACAGACTGATCGATCCCGTTGTTGAAACGTGTAGAATGAGAGAAGGACAGGAAGACCATACCCAAAAGCAAGGGGGGACTTACCTGTGGCTGCCTTACCTAGTAATACTTAACGGTCGCAATACGAGGTATTACTTACACCGCGTAGTACACGCTTCTAATTACCTTTACTAAATCGAATCTTTTTTTGTAATTTGACCTTAATATAATCAACGACATCATCCGGAATAAAGACGGTAGAGTAATGGGATAGATGAGCACATGAATAAAGAGAACCGCTGAAAGTAGAGAAGAAAACGAGGGCCAACGGAAAGGAATGAGAAGGGGGTGGGGACACCGTTAATGATAGGGGGGACAAAGAGGCGGGAAAAGGGGGGACAACAAGAGGGAGAGGGTGGACTGGAAAGGGAAGGCGGTAGGAGAGGAGCAGCGGTAGGAGAGGAGCAGCAGCAGGAGAGGAGGGGAAAATATGGAAGGGAGAGGGCAACACTGAGACAGGAGAGGTAGAGACAATACAGGATGGAAGAGAGGAGACATCACAGGAGTGGAGGGACTAATAAAACAGAGAGAGAGAGAGAGAGAGAGAGAGAGAGAGAGAGAGAGAGAGAGAGAGAGAGAGAGAGAGAGAGAGAGAGAGAGAGAGAGAGAGAGAGAGAGAGAGAGAGAGAGAGAGAGAGAGAGAGAGATATTGATCACAGGAGTGAAGAGTTCTCTCTCTCCCCTCCTCCCATCACCTGGAGGAGTGGGTGAAGGGGCATGAGGGAGAAGAGAGGCAGAGGAAAGAATGAAGGAGAGAAAGAGGAGCGAAAAATGAAAGCCAGGTGGAAGAAAGACGAATAGGAGGAAAAGAGAGAGAGAGAAGAGAGAGAAAGAGAAAGAGAGAGAGAAGAGAGAGAGAGAGAGAGAGAGAGAGAGAGAGAGAGAGAGAGAGAGAGAGAGAGAGAGAGAGAGAGAGAGAGAGAGAGAGGGAAGAGAGAGAGAGAGAGAGAGAAGAGTCTGAAAATAATGCTGCAATTTTCACACACTTACACGTACAGACGGAAGGGCCTGCTTCTTGGAGGGGGAGGAGGGGGGGGGGTGCCCCCTGGCAGGTGGCTAACGCAGGTGGTTGATAAATAATTTATCTGACACTATAATGTCATAGTCGTTGATGGCCGTAACATACAAATAATTATATCATTATATATTATCACCTAGAGAGAGAATGCTACTAGGCCTAATCAAATTATTACAAGTGAAATACTCAATGTGATGAAAACAGAACCACCCCTGGCACCCCCCCCCCCAGCTCTACACCACCTCTGGCACCACCCCCAGCTCTACACCCGAGCGAGCTTGGAAGCGTTGCGAGACTATTCTCGATCCCCCAAGGTTATTATTGTTACAGACAACCTCACAGGGTTTCCCAGCTCATAAACTGTTTAATAAGTGTAAAAACAGCCGCCATGACTGAAGAAAGATGAACAGGTTTCGTAAGTGGGCGCTTGAAGTGCGTGATGACTCCTGTTGATAAGAAATAGGAACTTCTGTTGTTGTAGTTGTTTTAGATTCAGCTACATGGAACTAAAAGTTCCAAGTAGCACGGGCTATGGTGAGCCCGTAGGGGACTTACCTGGCACAGGAGCGTGGCTTAGGAATTACTGGTTCAACCTTGACAGGGCGCGGACAGTCTCGCTGCCTGTTTGGCCTTCAGCCCGTCCTCAGACGAAGTCCATTCCATCCAGCGGTCGACCCGAAAGACGCATTCATCAATTTTAACATGTTGTTTATTCAAAACAGGAATTTTCTCAAATATAAATTTATATTATGTATTAGCATATTGTGCATATTTAGGCACTTGGTTAGGTGTTTAGGTTCTGTTGGCGATTATTTGTATTTGTAATACGTGGGTGAAGCATTTATCAGCGTTGTGGTTCGAACAAAAGTCGTCAGCGAAGGCACTTGGGGCCAGATTCACGAAAGCACTTACGAACCTGTACATCTTTTCTCCATCTTTGGCGGCTTTGTTCCCAATTATTAAACAGTTAATGAGCTCCGAAGCACCAGGAGGCTGTTTATAACAATAACAACAGTTGAATGGGAAATTTTCATGCTTGTAAACTGTTTAATAAATGTAACCAAAGCCGTTAAAGATTGAGTTAAGATGTACACGTTCGCAAGTACTGACATAAGTGCTTTCGTGAATCTGGCCCTTGTTCTGGAAGTGTTCGATCATCATTAGCTGTGAGTCGTGTGTAAACCGTTTTTCATTCATAAACACCTGGGTTTGGCGGGTGCATGGAATGGACTTTGGCCTTTGTGTATGAAGCCGGGCTAGAATAACAGTGTGTTTACTACCTGCCGCTAGGCACCCGTTTCCCCGTCTACAGGTGCAGAGTAGCCTTAAGGCTTTGTGTGTGTGTTTCCCCTACATGGGAATTTCAGGACACGTCCGTCACGTGTTGTTGTAGCTCCAAACTCAACATGAGACGCGTAAATAGACACTATAGACCACGTAAGCTACCTAGGCCTATAGCTGTTTGTGTAAGGGATACGCGACCAAAACAATAATATGAAGATTCAACCTGCCGTCCCGACCACTAGCAAGGACTTGGTACTAAGTTATGGGTTATTATTATTATTATTATTATTATTATTATTATTATTATTATCTTTGTTGACAAAAATTAATTACAATTTTGTCTAATCTGAGGAATTCAATTAGGTCTTATTAGAGTGAGGATAATGCTGGTATTCACTGTCACACAGTTGTTGTTGTTGTTCAAGATTCGCTACTTAGAACAAGCAGTTCCAAGTAGCACGGGCTATGGTGAGCCCGGAGGTACTTTTTGTCACACAGGACAGAGGGCATACACAAGACAATAACTGTAGGCTGAAGCACACATGTATCATAGTTACAATCAATATTTTAATGTACGAATATGTAAAATCAACTTTCTATTGTGCACTGCCACACAAGGGCAGGGATGGGTTCATAAGAGATGCAACTTAAAAATAAAATAAATATAATTGCTGTTCATTATTTAAAATGGACAAGCCAATTCAGGATAATTTTTTATTATCATTATTTTCTACCACGGACGTGGCCACACATTTACAATGCTAACCAGCATATATACATTTTCTTCTGTCCTCCATGGACAGGGTTAGAGATATGTTAAACATGTAGTTCAAGGGTTTATTGAACAGTGCTTTTAAAATGCTAAGCTAATGAGGATAAATTGTTAGGATGTCGTCCAGTACACCCCAGATTCAATGACATGTTGTGGAGCGATGCGGTATCCAGGGAAGAGAAGACCCATGAAAATCCCACTGGGAAGCCCCAGAGACCACCACCACCAGTCAACCACAAACTGTTCATCGGGAGCCAGTCACTGCTCCCACCGCCACCACAGTCCACCACGAGCCAGTCAATGCCCTGATCACGACTTTCACCTTGAACCATTTTCTGCCACGAACCATAAATAAATTGATTCGGGGTCTTGAAGTGGGTAGAATTCTACCCACTTCAAGACCCCGAACCATAAATAAATTGATTCAGAATCTTGAAGTGGTAGAATTCTACCCACTTCAAGACCCCGAACCAACATAGAAGCAGCAAGAGAAAGTATGGGCCAATGTCACACATCGTGGGAGTAAGACTATAGCCAGTGATCATGCTATTCAAATCCCGTTTGTTCTCACGCTTGGAATACTGGTAATGTACTCGTCTAACCTATCATGGCAGGATACATGTCCGAAACAAGATCTGACGACTGACCTGTAGCTCACTCTACTGCAGATCCCATTCTCAACGGTTGTTGTTTTAGATTCTTGGAACAAAAAGTTGCAAGTAGCACGGGCTATGGTGAGCCCGTAGTGAGCTTACCTGGCACAGGAGTGGGGCTGTAACTGTGTACTCAACCGGTAAGCGGTAGATTACACACATCCCCTAGACATCAGGTGCACGGTAGATTATGGACACCCATAATCATCTTATGAGCAGCAGCAAAAAGTGATTTGGTACGTTGGTACCTTTGTTACTCTTTCCTTGTACAAACACCGCGTTTCGTGGGTGACATTGAGAGTAACACTAACTACAGAACCTCGAACAAGCACAGAGAACAAGTCCCGTCTCTCCTGGTTGATACCTGATTGATGGGGTTCTGGGAGTTCATCGAACAAGCACAGAGAACAAGTACCGTCTCTCCTGGTTGATACCTGGCTTGATGGCGGTTCTGGGAGTTCTCTACTCCCCAAGCCCGGCCCGAGGCCAGGCTTGACTTGTGAGAGTTGGTCCACTAGGCTGTTGCCTTGAGAGCGGCCCGCAGGCCCACATACCCACCACAGCCCGGTTGGTCCGGCACTCCTTGGAGGAATAAATCTAGTTTCCTCTTGAAAATGTCCACGGTTGTTCCGGCAATATTTCTTATGCTTGCTGGGAGGACGTTGAACAACCGCGGACCTCTGATGTTTATACAGTGTTCTCTGATTGTCTATGGCACCTCTGCTCTTCACTGGTTCTATTCTGCATTTTCTTCCATATCGTTCACTCCAGTACGCCATCCTTCACATCCCTCTGCTCTTGAGCCTGCCACAGCCTCAACCGACCTCATACCACCTAGGTCATAAAAGTATTTGTGTGCACGTATGGTACCATACTACTTGTGTAAAGGTGGAAATGTAGATGTTTAACTCTCAGAATGTTTGGAAATATGTTTATTGTTTGTGATGTGTGTCTATGTATGTATTAACACGATGTACTGAACGGGGTGAGAATAGCTTGAGCTACCTCATCCCTTTGTGTGTATTTTACAGCAATAAACTTATTTCAATTTCAACATCATACCCCAGGAAGGGTAGAAATAGCCTAAGCTACTCTATCCCTTTGAGATGTATTTTACGGCCTCAATAAACGTACTTGAACCACATACAAGTTGTGGGTCCGGCGAGTTTTTCTTCTCCTAATCCAATTCAACCCGGGTTCTCTCATTATACCTTTTGTTATTTACGAGTATTCTCTATGTCAGGAGCCTGACGGCTGAGTGGATGGCGCTCGGGATTCGTAGGTTCGAGCCCCGGCGGAGGCGAAAACAATTGGGCAGTTTCTTTCGCCCTGAGCCTCTTGTTCACCTAGCAGTAAATAAGTACCTGGGAGTTAGACAGCTGCTACGGGCTGGTTCCTGGGACGTGTGTAACAAAAAAGGAGGCCTGGTCGAGGACCGGGCCGCGGGAACGCTCAGCCTCGAAATCATCTCAAGATAACCTCAAGATAAGAGGTGTCCCTATTGGTTACTCTCGAGGACACTTAAAACAGCATTCCCGTCCTTCAAGTGGCGGAATTAAGAGAACCGGTACTGTATACAGCATATGTTGCTTTTGCAACTTTGCAGAATGTGTGTTCAAGATCACTTAATTTAGCAGGAATGAGGGCCTGCAAATCGGCCCTCATAGCAAAAACACTTAATTTAGCAGGAATGAGGGCCTGCAAATCGACCCTCAATTCAGCAGGAATGAGGGCCGTGTGATTAGTTTCTAAGGTCGGAGGGGGGGGGGGGGGTGTTGACGTTGTGATGTTAAACTATTGAATGCTAGGTAGGCCTATAATTAATACTTGACACGTCTTAGGATAATAACAACTTACGTAGGTAATTATAATATTGGGGCTTCATTTTGCATTTTTGTTCATTCTCGAGACCTTTATTTTATAGTAGAGACCAAGACTATTGTGTCATAACCTATCAAATCCCCTGTGAGCCAAAAAAGCCTATACCTCATTTCAGTCATTATATAATTGTCATCATATCGACGAGTGTTGTACCCAACAACAGTTCTGAGAGGCTACATGCACGGATACAGAAGCTACATGCACAGATACAGAGGCTACATGCACGGATACAGAAGCTACATGCACGGATACACTCGGCAAGGCCTTTAAAATGCCGAGAACGCCTCAAAACACTTGGAATGCACTCCTTACAATATACACACATGATTACAGCGTATGCCTGGGGAATACAAGGACAATCTATGCACCGAAGGACAGGGCATACCGGGCAGCAGCAGTCACAGTATGAAGGACAGAGATCCACAACTAACACACCACACAGTTACAATAAGCAAATCAATGTTTGTTTACTCTGTCCTTCGCATAAAAGCTGATATTGAGAGTGTCTCTCCGGTAACCACACTGGCACCCGACGCTGTAGCGTAACCTTATAGTGCAAGTACGCATATAACCCCCCTCCCCCCTAGTAACGCCCCGATCACAGCCACCGTTACAGTGCACGTGACGCTTCGATCACAGCCACCATCACAGTGCACGTGACGCTCCGATCACAGCCACCATCACAGTGCACGTGACGCTCCGATCACAGCCACCATCACAGTGCACGTGACGCTCCGATCACAGCCACCATCACAGTGCACGTGACGCTCCGATCACAGCCACCATCACAGTGCACGTGACGCCCCAATCATGGCCACCATCACAGTGCACGTGACGCCCCAATCATGGCCACCATCATACTGCACGTGACGCCACGACCACAGGCCTCAACACACACCCACACCTCGTGAGCTGTCTTCACCATCACATGATTGCTTGACTCGAGAAAAACATCAACCTAAAATATGGTTTTCAATGCAAGTTATCAATGTACACCTACAGCTAAAGTAACATCATCAAGAATAGTGTACTAGGCTTTCATGAACGACTTGAGCAATTAGTAACGTGGCCTATTTCATTTTAAGTTTTACCAAATATACTGTTGGCTGTATATTTTCTACTTGGCGTGTTAAAAAAAAAAATTGGATAGTTCAGATTAACCGCTACAGCCTAGGCTGTAAATGGAGGGGTATAAGCTTGGGCTGGGTGAAAATATATTTGAATTGTGTGAAAATTAATATTTAATGTTAAATCTCCAACTTATTGGCTTCAGTGTCGTGAAAGTTTCATCCCAGTATTTTAAGAAATGGATTTGACAATATTTTTTTTTAAAGAAGAACGTTTTGTTGATAAGGAAAATAGCTCCTATTAATTGGAACTGAGGGACAATGCAGTAATAAGGAGATCCAAGCACCGGTCCGATGCTCAAAAGAAGAAGAATAGTAGTAGTTAGAAATTCCTATAAAGTGGATATGCAGTTGGTGCTTTTATAGCATTGCTGAGTAATACATAATAACAAATAATAATGAGTAAGTATGTTGTTATGCTTTATTTTGCTATATATCATACAAATACTTTGTTCAATAGTAATACCTGTTACTTTCACCAATGTCCATTTTTTTTTTTGGGGGGGGGGGAGATTTTTTTTTGTCTTTCTTCTTTGTTTATTATCTGATTTTATTGTAACCTTTACATCCAGGAGAATGCATACTTTTCCATAACTATGTGAAGAAAGAATTAAATTGGTCAACAAATAAGTCAGTCATAACTGGCAGAACTTGGGACTGAATTTTTTTGGGGCTGATTTTTTCACAGATTTCAAACTATTTTTCTTGTTTCTTTAGATTGTTTTGATGATTAGGGACCAGATTAGGGCTTTTTGACTTATATAAAGTATACCCTAAATACATCCCCCTAAATCATTATAATTACTGTATTATAATTATCTCTATATTTTGTTTTTTTGGGGGGGTTATTTTTTCCTTGACTTCATTTAATACATATTGACCTACAACTTTCAAAAATTCGAGTACGAATGCCAAATAACGTTTATTAAAACATACAAGTAAGTTAATGAATTAGAACTACCTTATACATTGTTGATAACTTCAACTTCAATTATCACTAAAACTAGAGTTTCAACATTGAGTCAGCTTCAAAAAATTCAGTTTCTGACCGATTCTCACCATTTTTACATAGTGTGCGCCGCTGTCTGTTCTACAATCCTATTAGGATGGATTTTTTATAGTCACTAAACATTTTGAGTTATAAATTTTGTCGTCTGAATTTGGTGCATATTTCAAATGCCATCTTGACGATTTTTTTTACAGTAAACTAAACTGAAAATCTATATTCTAAATCTATTAAAATGAAGATCATATACTATTCTGAGAGTATAATAACACTTAATGAACAATTGTCGATATTTAATATTTTTGCAGCCGATCTGAAAATCTGACAATTTCAATACAGTATTAAATTTTATAATTATTTTTAATTTTCTTGTTTTTCAGGTTACATTAAAGATCATTTTAGACAAAGTTGGAGTGTTTGCCTAGTAGATTATGCACAAAAAAATTGAAAGCGTTAGAACAAGTTTGAAAAATTAAACTTATGGTGCCATCGGGCCCTGGTGTATATATTCACCATGCGCAGTTTAAGGGTTAAAGACATATACTAATATTCGCATTAGTAGATTTACTAGTAAGTGTTCAATGTGAATTTTCCTGGGCCAGTTTCCATATTAGTTTTAATCCATCTTCGAAAAGGATGTCTGACAACAAAGCGACTTCATATTCATTTAAATACCACGTTTAATTTTTCTTACATCCAAGTGGATGTATATACCAAAATATATATATATTGTTTATGTGCAATATCCAACTTCCAGCATGAATATGTCTGTTAACGGTTAACTGATTATAGGTTGCTATATAACTGTAATATAGTGGCTAATAAACTGTGAAATATGCAAATTTTGTATAGTGCCCTAATATATATTAGAATGAAATAATTTCCCACAAACAAGCCTGCTTAAGTTGGGCATCAATAGAAGCTGCCTCGCATGGGCCAATGTCCTTTCTACAGGTTCAATTACTCTTATATTAACGCGCCTTGTTTCAAGATGAGTTTATGTTGGTTTTGGGGCAACATTTTCCCTAGCCTGTTTTGGGCCCACCACCACCTCTTCCCTAGGCTGTTTTGGGCCCACCACCACCACTTCCCTAGCTTGTTTTGGGGCCACAACAACCACCTCCCTAGCCTGTTCCGGGCCTTCTACCACTTCTTCCCCTAATCAGTTTTGGGCCCACCACCACTTCCCTACCCTGTTTTGGGCCCACCACTTCCCTATGGCTACCTTGTGGTAATGCTGGCATTATTTTTCAACTAAAAGTTATACAAGTCCTTGTAGAGAATACTTGCTGGTTATGTTAATATTCTACAAACAATATTGAGAACACTTTGTTGAAAAATGGAGACATTTTACCCACTATGAACAAAATTTGTCAGCATATTTAATGGGAGGCCAATAGATGGAAGGAGTAGATCTTTTTCTTACTAAAATTGTAATCAAAATATGAAACAAAAATGTGCATTAATTGTACCTGTATTTCTTACCCGAGTGAGAACGAAACCTTCCAGAGGGGGCTGAAGTTAAGGGTTAAGCATGTCTGATTCCTTTACAAGTTATACTCAGAGTTAACACAATGGTACTGTACTGTAAGTAATTACTACAAGGAGGCACACAGATTGAATTACTATTTAGCACTGTCTGTGCAGCCCATTCATCAAATTTCCTTCCATAACAAATGAAGTTTTTGCCAAAAATCTTGACCGATTCTGACTGTCTTTTGATTAATGAGCTCACAGCTGTTGGGTTACTGAATGATGTGCAGAAGCCAATGTTAACAAATATGTAAATATATTAGAAATACCAGTACTTGAATATTTCTGCTCAAATAACTGAACCCATCCCAACCTTGTGAGCTAACCACATTTCTGCTGTGTTGTGTGATATGTCATGTATCACTCCAAATCCGGCGGATTTTCTTTGCCAAAACTTTCTTTAATAAAAACATTTTACTGAACAAGATGTAAAAGAAGCAGCAGCAATCAACCAGAGGGTGGTAGTGACCCAGGTTATGGTTCACAGCATCAAGAGTACTGAGGGAAAGGAAAGGAGGACAACAATGAGGAAGAAGCTATACCACAAACTGTAAAACTACAAATACAGTACCCAGATTCTGAAAGTTTTTGTCCATACAAAAACTTTGGTGGGCCAAAGAACTCATCATGAGGGAAGCCAGTGACAATATGAAACGGGTCAAAATAGATATATATTTGGTAAGATTTGAATGCTAAAGACCTTCAAACAGTGAGGCCTCATCATCTGGCAGTCAAAACTGAGTTTGTCAAACACACGTACAGCACAGTAATTGTATAGAGAAAGATGATAAAGTTAATCCCAATAATTAAAAACCTCATGTTGAAAGAGAAAGCAAGCTTAACTTACATTCTCAAGAAAGGCAAAGAGTAGGGGTCGACACGACTGAAATGCAGTATATAAAGAAAAGGTAATGACAAGGGTCCATTAATAAGGTGTTACATGGTGTTTACTGTTCCTACATTTATTTTTACGCTTTCTACCATATACCTCACTCCAACATGTTGACATTTTATCGTGCCAATTTGTGTCAGGCACAGAAAGACTGTGATGAGGGCAGGCTCACTTGATGAACCAGGTACACATCACACGGTGAAATAGCAGCCTCAGTCAGTGCACCAGATGCAACACTTAAAAGAAAATTGTGATTTCTTTGCAGGGGGTATGCAAAATGGTTTTTCAAGTCAGCGGTTTCCTGGTTCTCTTCAAATATCCACGTACATATTTTGCATCTTGTAAAGGTTGAACGTGTGTGCAATGCTATACAGTATTCAGTTTTTCGACTTTATTAGGAATACAGTACAGTATACACAATATTGTATTCTGAAAATAATTCTAAGCCTCCTCCATATTGGCTTAAAGTAATTATTCTTCCTGCACTTCCTCTTGATTCAGATTATGTTATCAAGTCGATAATCTTTTGTCATGTTACAAATGGTTCAGTAGGGACTTATCAGTACCTTTCTCAATTTTGCTGACTTTGTAGTCATAAGATAGCCAAGGATTTCCTAACTTATTAGGTTTCTCTCAGAAAGCTTGGATTCCTGAAGGAAACCTTCAAATGTTTCCTCCAGCCCTTCATCAGGTGTTTCCTTGACAATGACCCAATCTTCACAGTAGCTGGTAAAATTCTTTCAGGTTACCCTCATGATTGGTAATAAATCCTGCAAAGTCTTTCTAGTAAAAATGTATAATGACCTGAATGATGCCTTGGTTCATGGCTTAGATGAAGGAAGTGGTGTTATGAAGCAAGCATGAACAAAAATAATATTTACAATTGTTAACCAAAAAAATCTGGATGAAATGGATTTTATTCATAAATTACACCACTTGGCTATTATATGGCAGGCATATTTTTCTTAAGTGCTCTGGTGTCATGTAAAAACATATGGGTGAACACTTCAGGAATAATCACATAAGGATTCTATACCCTTTATGGTGGCCTAGGCTGCAAGCTTTTTCCAATCACTAATCAATTACATTTGTGTATGCCACCAGCACTGGTACAACACAGCACACTATCATTATTTATTGAGCTTGTACCCAGCAGTAGGTCTACTTTTGTCAACATCAGCCTAAAATCATGTTGGTAACTTTTTGCTTTTTCAGTAAAAACCGATTTTATCATTTTAAGTTTGCTGTGGCAATGAAACTTCTTTTTCCACAAGGCTCTGAAACTCAGAAATATCAGCAGCTCCACTAGTTGTAGCCTCAGACTGCTGCTTCACCAGTTAATTTCACTTGTTTAATGCCATAACTGCATTTGAAGCTACTAAGCCACTCCTCTGAGTGTACACACTTCTCAGTACTGTTCATTTTAGCAGGGTTTCTCCTTACTTGTTTCCTGAGAAACCAGCCTGTTGCTATTTTTTTTTTATTTACTCAGCTTTATACCACTGCCACACTGCATTAAGACAATGTTCTTTAGGTTTACTTATTATCTTCTTCATCTTAAATATTTTAGGATAAACTCTGTTGCTACTGCATTCTTATAGGCTCCTTTCTCTACCTTCTTAATAAGTTCTACTTTCTTTTCAACTATCATAGTATGTTTACTCTTGAGTCTTCAGATTGTAGACAATATTCAACTTATTTCCTGTATAGAATTTTGGAAGGTATTTTGTAAGGGTGGCTCATTATTATGATAATAAATCGATGGGTGTGAAGCGTAATTATAGTTAAATTCCTGTCGTTGATTCAAAACAATGGAGGAGGATTGGGTACCCCCCCTTTCTTGGTAAATGCAGTACGTATGTGCAAATTGAACAAGCATAAGAACCACTTTTCAATGTCCCTCTAGGCAGCGGGCCAGCAACTATACCCTTGTGTGAGGGAGCGACCAATGTATCCATAATTCAGCAAATATGCCAGAATTTATGGAATATTTGAACATTTATTGACCACCACATAGGGATTTTTACTTTGAAAAACTTGGCAAAACAAATACATAGTGGACATATTGCGATTTGTTGTTATATATTACTAGAAGGGGGGTACCACTGTATATACAATATTTTCACATAGCCATCTTTTTGCACACAAAAATCTAACAAACCAGAACCAAGGAGTACTATATACAATTTTTGGACTGTGTGATATCACAGATTTACCATTTTTAAACTGCATGATAAAACTGGGGTTGATACCTAGAAAGGTTAATTGCAATGTAGCAAAAATTGTCCAAGGGCCAGTCCCAAAATAAGACCTTGCTTTTTGTCTCTGAACACCAAAAGTATGCACAATACTGTACCGAATTTCAAAACCAAATAAAAATCCACCATCAAGTGTCAAACACACCACGTTACCTTGCATATTATCATCAGACCTTAACAGTTGGTGGTTCCTGATAAATGAGTCACTAAAACTTGGTAGTCCAGTTTCAGTGTCTTCAGAATCATTGGAAAAAAAAAATCTTTACACAAGACAACACCACTGACCAGACTGACAAACCCTGCTAACTTGTCCCATAATATATGAACTTAACAATCAGTGGTTCCTGACCTTAATATACGAGCTTAATACTTAGTGGTTCCTGATCTTAATATACAAGCTTAATACTTAGTGGTTCCTGACCTTAATACTTAGTGCTTCCTGAAAAATGAGCTGCTAAACATTGGGATGCCTTGCTCCAAAATCTGACACACCCTAGATACTAGTCTCTGGACATCCACGGGGCCAAACACACTGGAACTATTTTATTTTATTTTAGAAGTACTGTATTGTCTAATAGAATGGATACAAATATAATTATAAACTGTACCTAATATATACAGCATATATGGTTACTGTATGCAGTACTGGCAGAACTCCCATAGAAATGGGTGATATATCTTCCTGTCTGGAGACCGGCACTACTGTATGCAGATATTCGGTTTTGTTTAAAATCTCCTAATGCCACAGTTATTTGTTGACAGCTCTGAGGTATCTCATGCACAGTTTCCATTGTAGTCTTATTTGAAAGAACATCTTATCTTTCAATTCATATCAAATTTTACAATAAAACTTAGTATCTTTTTGTCCACTGAGAACATTAAGCACATAATCCATTGGACATTTTTTTATTTCACAGTAAGCTACATGCCATGAACACTCGACAAATCAAATATTATTGATTGCAGAGTATAAGTCAACCCAATTTTTTTCTGGGTCCACCCAATTTTGGAATTTTTTAACAAAAATTCTAGGAGGGAATGAGATTTACAGTGACGTACACACTCAGAACGAGACAGTTTGCTCATGCAGAAAAATCTACACCCTTATCCAAACGATAACACTGCCTTTCCTGGGTCATTCAATACAATGAAAAAAAAACTGCAGTATCTGCATATATCCTACAAGTACCTACATTAATATAGTAGGTATCGACAAAATATTTGGGAAACTACATGACCAGTATGCAGGCAATGAGTCACAATAACGTAGGCATACGTCATCTTTTTCCTGCACTCAACAAAATTAATAGTACAAAATGTGGTTTATTTTGGGTATAATAGTCCATTTTTGTGCAGTCATCCAACAGTTGCTACGAGCACTATAATATTTGATGACAGGTTGCTTAGAGAGGTAATACCAGATGTAATATAAGTCCAGAGACCGACACAGAAATTGAGGGGTATCAGTGGTCTCAAATGGAAAAATAAGTAATTATCAAAAGAAGCCAGGTCAGAAAGGTTATGTAGCAGATGGGAAAATACTCTCTATAACTCCTGGGAAATACACCAAACCAAAACAAAATTCCATACTGCATTGCAAATAAAAATAAGATCTTAACCATGACTTTAAAAATATAGATGTCAGATGCCTGACTTAGGATATAGTTGGACATTCGGTGTCTAATATGGTTGAAAACTGGACTCTAGACCTGTCAGGATGCCCACCTCAAGGACCACATGTCTGCTATAGGTCTAACAAGTTTTGCATTTTTGAACATTAACAATATTATTTCCCCCACATAAGTGGATCCCCCCCACCCCACCCTACGCATAAAAAAAAAACTAAGCACCCACATATGTCTATAGGGCTATTGAGTCCACCATAAAAGTTTATTGGCCATCAGGTATACCTGAAGTCCTGCACATAGTCCAGGACTAAGGTTACCTCTCAGTGCACATGCACCAAGATGCACAATACACCTCTCGACATATACAATAATCCATAAGGGTTACCAGGCAAGGAATAACAGCATGAACCACAGGTACATATATACTCATAACAATAATGATTACAAAGTTCCTTGCTCAATTCCAATTGTAACAAGACCCAATTTGTGTCCTTCAGTATAAACATATATTTTTATTTCTGCCTGCCATGGAACTACTTTGGAGATGGAAATGGTAATGCTGTCCTTAATGATCGAGAACTCTTGGGGGTCTCTGCAGGTTCCTCACCAGTTCTGGTGTGGAGGGACACCTACAGCCGTGTTGACCTAACCACCATCTAATGAACTATGCACAAAACAACTCTGTATGATCTGACAGTAACCATTGTAGGATCCCTCGAAAGCTTAAGTGCCTATGATACTTTTCAGGCCTAAGTGATATTTTTCCACCCTGCAATACCACCCACAATGTTTGCTTTACTACTTAAATTGAAATTGCATAAACCAATCTAAATTCGCCAATCATACCCCTAATACTGTGCACAGGCTCAGTAAAGATGAAACATGTAAATTGGTGCTAAACGAATGTGTTCCTATAGGCTTGTGTTGGTGTGTGGCCCAGCAGGCAGCGACGGGGCTGAGCCCCTGCCTTGCTGAGCCCCTACCTGGCTGAGCTCCTAGCTGGCTGAGCACGTACCTGGCTGAGCACCTCCTGGGACAGCTTGGAGGCTCGCAGGAACTCGTGCACTTGATTCACAGGTATAATCCCAGACCCTTCGCTGTCCAAGTGTGTAAACAGGTCGCCGTAATATTTCGTTTCGTTGTCAGTGAACGTTAAACTTTCCATTATTGGCCCTTATTATCACTCCGAAGGATTGGGGGGACTTGTCGGCACCGAGTCCCGTCACTGTCAACTAGCAGATCATCCTGGGGCGAGGAGTAAACTGGGGTGTTTATGGGAGAAGCATCAGCTGCGTTGCTCACTTGTCAGACATGTTGACAACTGCGGGAGATGAGGACTTGCTCGCTGGTTCTCATCTCTTCTCCCACGGCCCTACGCTCTAATTCATCCTCTTTCCCTCATCCTCTCAATTCACCCGACAAGTTCCAATCATATTGTGAATGGATGTTGTGTACAGACTTCCTGAAACAAATAATAATAATCATATTCGGGAGAATGGCATCACTTTGAGAAGCCGTAAAACATTGCTGACTGGAGCGTCAATGAGGTTTTTTTTTTCTTTCTCTCTCTCTCTCCGGTTTTTAGCCATAAACCACAGGAATGTCACCGGCGTAAGGCTCGCTAACTTCGCATGCGAGTGGACATTTTTACACGTTGGTGTAACAGGCCACGTCAGTTGTGTATTTCTAGTAATTCGTGCCTTGCTCCTGGCACTGGTTCAGGACGCCCTGGCATGCCGCCCGAGGCCCTCCTTGGGCGTACGCAGCCAAGACTACTGAAGCTATTCAACCTTATACGCCAGTTCTTGGATAATATGGAAGCATGTGCCATACAAATTGTAGAAGGCCTATATGTATATTATATATTCTCTATATATTAATTTATATACTTTATTTATGTTTATATATGGATATTTATCTGATTTACCTGAGGGCCACAAACCCTAGTGGCCTCGACGAGGACAGGAAGTCGGCTGCTTGTCGAAGGTCCCCCATTTGCCTTGATGATCTTTTCCTGAAATATTTTGAAATTCAGCACAGTTTTGAGAGTTACGACTTCGGCGGGTAGGCGGTTCCATGCGTCAATAACCCTGTAGGTGAAAAAGCATCTCCTGGTCTCAGTCCTTCATTGTGGCTTGTTGAGTTTTCCTCGTGTAGTGAATTTAATTTGATGAAAATTATCTGTGCCCACTGGCCACTGACATGTCGGGTGTTGGGTAAAAGTCTCACAACTTCCATTACTTTTGTACAGTCAGTGATGGTCTAGTGCTTATATATACTTTCTGCATCATGTATATCCATTCTTTAGTGTGGTACCCGAAACTCAGTGTTTAACAAGACTGGGGGATAGGTTGAGAACTTGATTTGGAAGCTGACTGAGGTACAATTTTAAACGAAGGTATTTAATCTAGTAAAAGATTGATGAACATTAACCCACCCAAGAGGTGGCACAGACATGAAAAGCCCTTTAAAAACGTAAATTTTGTTGTTTAAGATTCAGCTACTCGCAACAGAAGTTTAAAGTAACACAGGCTTGTTGTAAGCTCCTTGTGGATGTTACACTAATAGACGTTTTATACTTGTCATATAAGCTGGGGCTGCTGCTTAAATTTAGGTAATGACTATTGTATATAAAATTATCAAGAGAAAATTGTAGTAATCATAAGAATCTATATTAATTAAATAATTTTATTTTTAAATACTATTGTACAGGGAGAATTATTTCAAAATTTCTCATAGAGATGTCATTTAACGCTACAAATTGCCCTGCAGAGAATTACAACTGGATGGAATACGATGGTGAGGAAGTTACTGATTTTCTTTTGAATAAAGGATAGGGCGAACAATTTCTTACTTTATTATCAGGAGAAGGCGCCGAGCCAAGAAGACTATGCAGCACTGTCTGCTCTAAACGTCACACATGATGCCAATACGAGAGCAAAAGTGTTACAAGAGGAGCGGCGTCAAAGGAATCGAATCCTCCAAGGATTCTGTCGAGGGACAAGTGACGTGAGAGCAAAACTCTGCGACATCTTTACCGCATGAGGGAGCTTCATATATATGAGGTCCCTTTATTTACATGACGTATTTGCATAGATTTAGTCGGACTCGGGAACTTTTATATCGTAGGTAATGTTTCCAAGACTCAAGTCTTCTCTTATGGTCCAAAAGAGTCTGCTAGGATCAAAACCGTCTCCTAAGTTCAATATCGTCTTCCAGGACCCAAAATATTTTTCTAGGGACTAAAATCTACTCTCATGACTTAAAAATCGTCCGCCAGATCACAATATTCTCTCCCGAGTACAATAATTCCACTCAACGTTCACAAATTCTGTCCTGGATCATAAAATCCCTGCGTCCCAGACTCAAAACCTTATCACGTCACAAAAACCTTTCATGTGTCACAAACCCTCCTCCCCCAGATCACGACGAGTCACGGAGGGCACGCAGGAGGAGATGGAGAGTGAGGCGGGCATACTTGATAGCCTCCTGACGGCGCATCTTGTCGGTGAAGTAGTCGAGGTTGTACAGGAGTCTGCCCCGGAAGGTGTGTAGGAGGTGCTGGCAGACCACTCCAGTGGAGTGGCAGGTGGTGGAGTGATGTACGCGAGTTAGATGTACTGCAGCCGGGTCACCTACAGCAGCCGGGTCACCCACAGCAGCCGGGTCACCCACAGCAGCCGGGTCACCCACAGCCAAGCCACCCGGCCTAGTGGAGCAATCGACGTGGGACGGGACTCGAGTACTCGTCGTCTCCTTGGAGTGAGACGTGCGGGTCACACGAGCAGGAGGTAGATGAACGGTGCCGGGGAGGAGGAAGGTCAGGTCACACAAGTTGGTGATCCCAAAGTAGGCGCGTGTGAGGCTGGGGTTCTGACCCTCCTTGATGACCTGCTCCGGGGTCTGGAGGTCAAAGAATCGGGAACAATTAGTACCACAAGTCAATCATTCATTCACAGCTAATTTATCACGTGAATTATTTGTCCTGGAAAATGGAGGCAAAGTCATTTTATCTAATTAGAAATTTACAAATTTATTAGAGTAGCACAAGCGCAACACAATGTTATTGAAAGGATAGTTACATTACCATTGAGGCCCATCTGACAAGCCCAGTGCAAAACATCCAGTGATTCGTCGTTGAAGACCATCTTAGTCGAAACAAAACACGATCAAAATTACTCAAGTGTGACCTTAGGCACGGTCAGTAGATTGAATACGCGATTGGCTCCATGGAAAAGGAGCTCGGGTGTGTTAACCGGGGATATATTACTGAATAATGAATGCTGAAGTTAGCCAGCCCTCAAAAAGGGAAATTCGAATCTTCACTGAATTTAATGAACAAAACTAACTCTTTTTGTTTATATCTTACCTTTAATAGCATAGTCAAATTCTCACATTTCTTCTCATTAGCAGAGGTCGAGTGTCATGTAAATGTTAATTACTTTTCGTGTTAATTGAGCGTGTAGTGTACATGCTGGCGTCGCTTACTAACCTGACAGGTGGAGTCACACACCACCTGCTGGAGGACTGTCTGCTTATTTAGCTCCTGCTTGAGCAGTGTGTGCAGCTGGCTGGCATAGCTCCAAAACTTCCTCTCACCCTGAAAGGATACAAGTACCTTCAGCTTAAAGAGAGAGAGAGAGAGAGAGAGAGAGAGAGAGAGAGAGAGAGAGAGAGAGAGAGAGAGAGAGAGAGAGAGAGAGAGAGAGAGAGAGAGAGAGAGAGAGAGAGAAAGAGAGAGAGAGAGAGAGAAAGAGAGAGAGAGAGAGAGAGAGAGAGAGAGAGAGAGAGAGAGAGAGAGAGAGAGAGAGAGAGAGAGAGAGAGAGAGAGAGAGAGAGAGAGAGAGAGAGAGAGAGAGAGAGAGAGAGAGAAGAGAAGAGAGAGAGAGAGAGAGAGAGAGAGAGAGAGAGAGAGAGAGTAACGAGAAAAAAGTTATATACATCCATGCAGTAATGCCATACATTCACTCCTGCTCTAACCACCACCACCTACAGGTGTCGGGATGATGAGTTCGAAAATGGCGGCATGAAGACCCATTACGTCCTTGGCGGGTTGCTGCTGCCAGTACCGCCGCAAATTGACGTCGTGGAACGTCATCAGGGACTGTAGAAGCTCCTGCGGTGGCTGCCTCGAGTCCTAGGGCGATGGAAAGACTCCTGTTAACGGAATTACCTGTTTACCTGAGACTCGGGAATCCCTAAGATTTGGTGGCAAATATTTTTCACTGAAACGGGGCGTGTGTGTGGTTCACGGTACCTTAGAGGCGTCGGCCAGGAGGCGCAGCATGGCCAAGGCAGCGGCGGCGGTGAAGGCGGCGTGGACGGTGACGCCGTGGGCGCGACACTGCTGCCGTAGGGCCGACGTCTGTCCCACCGTCAGCCCCGGCAGGAACACCGTCTGCGTCGCTGCCCCTGCGCCGTCTGGCGAACACGGTGCAAGGTCACCCGGAAAGTGTAAAATGATAAAATTCATTTTGGAAATAAGCTGTCAATCAAAACATCTCAAATATCTTGAAAATGACTGATCAGTGTCACAAAATTTCACCAAATTAAACGTCAAGTATTTCACTTCTACATATATGTAACAGGTAAAGACAATATCTGTTTTGCTACATATGTGTGTAAGCCTGTATGTGGGGGGTGGGGGGGTGGGTGGAGGAGAGTGCCATGTAGGTGGGAAGGGGGTCAGCTACCTCGAGTGTGTGGAGGGTAGAGTGCCATGTAGATAGCAGGGGAGGCGTTGGGCCCATCACCGGCAGCAAACACCAAGTCTCTCTCCTTCCTTTCTAAGGCTTGTTCCTCGGCCACTGGCGAGGTAAACACCCCGACCTCTTCCACTTCTTCCTGCCCTCTCGTCACGTCCTCTCCCCCGGCAGCGCTGCGCAGCTCCTGCCGATATTATACTCTATCCCTATCTTTTATTGCACACTCGCCGGTTTGTCAATCGACTCGGATTTTTGCAGCCTGGCGTACTGCGTTCGCATAAACAAACCGATGTAAGCTTATTGCAAAACAAATAAAAAATTGCATGGAAATAAATCACAATTAATCACAATACTACCGACAAAATTTGAATAACAACAGCATAAAGAAAAATTAATAACCACCATGAATACCATTGGCGTACCTGGTTGAGGAGGTCCAGAAAGTGGTGAGTAATTCGCATGTTGGACACCCCATCAGTGATGACGTGACTGAAGCCGAAGATGAGAATATACTTGTTCGTCCCCTGTCGGCCACTGTCTCTCCCGAGGTCAGCACCTGGCTGTTTGTGTCCCAAAGAAACGCCATCGCCGAATGTTGAAGTTTGCCCGCTAGGAACAGTTGAAGGAAGGCCTCCAGAAGCTGCATCATTGCCGTCTGTACAAACCCACTCAACTTGCTCGCAGTTTTTAACAGTTTGTTTGCAAGTTGCAGAGTGTTCATCACTTATCGTCTCGGTACTGGGGCCTGTGTGGCACTGGGTTTCAAGGCACTTACTGTTAGCCTCGTCCTGAGCACTGCAGGAGCAATAGTCCTCGGGGTTGTCTTCGTCTGGGTCCTGGTAGGAGTCGTCAGTGTTGTGCTGGAGGTTGAGGTAGCGGAGGCACCAGAGGGGGCCACGATGGAGTGGGTACACTTTGTGCAATACCTGGTGGTACGCGCTGGTGAACCTCTGTCCCCGCACCTCCTGTAGGTCCTGCGTGCCCCTGGAGGCGGCCTCCGCGTGGTGAAACCAAAGACTTTTGGTGTCCGGATTGGTCCTCACGCATAGGCGAAGGCTTGGCACTGCCCTGGGTACAGGTGGATATTTCCTTTATTTACTTCTGGAACATTAGAAACCTCGAGCATGGCTATCACAGCACTTTCTAGAGTGTAAAGAAGCATTCAGAATAATAATACTTTACCTGTAGAGAGCCCAGAGTGCGTTGGAGAGGTTGGAGTGCGTGAGGGGAATGGTGGAGGTGAGCCAGAGTGCGTGTGCGATGGTCATGTTGCCAGCTGTGTTATAGGCAGCCACCAGCGTTTCCTCCACTCCCAGGGGTCGAACCCACCCGCCAGGGGGAAGACCAGTCATTTCGTCGCTACCAACAAACGCCCTTAAGAGGTGGCGCTCAAGACAAGCTGGAACTAACTCTGCACTAAAACTATCTTAGTATAATAATTAAATTAACAAATAATAAGAAATAACTACTTAGAAATAGCATAGCAGGATTGATTAATTACACTGATACAGCACTTTGGACGTAAGAATGACCTCAGAATTACTTGAAAGTGATATGTAATGATAAGAAGCTAGAGTCTGGCCCAAAGACGCACCACTCAAGCAAGAAATTATCAAAAGAAGGCGCCAAGCCGCCGGGAAGCTATGCATGAAGCTCACCTCCTCCAGGAGCCTCGTCAGGTCTGCCCTTGATAATAATAATAATAATTTTCATAAAAAATATACAAAAAGAAGCTTTGGTTTAATATTTGCCACAACGGACGTATATTTAATATTTTTCCTAATACACAAAGCGATTCTGGCATAACATTTTATAATAATTCAGTTAGGTTGTTTTGAGGTTAGATGATGTAGGCAATACTAGACAAGCTAACATATATAAATTGTTCGAGAAATTTAGCAAACAATATATTAAGCTTTTAGGCTGGACAGAACGTAAAAAAAAAAGTTTATAAGAAAATAAACATGTGTTATGGGGTAATACTTGAAATTAATACTTAAAATTAAATGAGAAAAGATTACGTTTTTGAATTGTTGAACGATTTGAACAAAATTGGCAATCATACAACAGATATTTATAAACAACAGTTGTCTTAACAATACATAGTTACTAATTTTAACATTGTAGACGAGAACTTCCTAAGCTCAGTATGTAACTATTATTACCTTTCACCGATTCCCAATCGATGGCCACCTTACGGTTACCTTGAAGTTACCTTGAGGTTACCTTGAAGTTACCTTGAAGTTACCTTGAAGATACCTTGAGGTTACCTTGAAGTTACCTTGAAGATACCTTGAGGTTACCTTGAAGTTACCTTGAAGATACCTTGAGGTTACCTTGAAGTTACCTTGAAGATACCTTGAAGTTACCTTTAAGTTACCTTGAGGTTACCTTTAAGTTACCTTGAAGATACCTTGAGGTTACCTTGAAGATACCTTGAGGTTACTTGAGGTTACTTGAGGTTACCTTGAAGTTACCTTGAGGTTACCTTGAAGTTACCTTGAAGTTACTTTGAAGATACCTTGAGGTTACCTTGAAGTTACCTTGAGGTTACCTTGAAGTTACCTTGAAGATACCTTGAGGTTACCTTGAGGTTACCTTGCGGAGGTTCCGGGGTTCAAGGCCCCCGCGGCCCGTTCCCCGACCAGGACTTCTCCAGGCTAGAGTGCCTTATAGGTAAATTAAAATTAATTGTATCGAGTGCAACAGAAATGCCAACGACTTTAATCAAGGAACACCCGTGGGCTAGTTCCTAGTGCCCATTGTACGATGATGAGTCTCCCGTCACCACCCACCATGGGTACGGTGGGTACGGTGGGTACGTGGGTACGAGAGTTCGTAACACACCCATTACACGTCAACACACGGAGTTGATGCTATAGTCTAGAACTCTCTCGCCAGCACGAATGGAGACCAGCATATAATAGAGAGAACCTTTAACCCCAGCATATAATAGAGAGAACCTTTAACCCCAGCATATAATAGAGAGAACCTTTAACCCCAGCATATAATAGAGAGAACTCTTGTGGTGGTGGCCCCAATAACCCTCCCGCTCTTCACAAACCTATAAGCACATCAGCTAACCTAAATTAGTAAATAATCAGCAACAGAAAGCGGCCGAGCCAATATGGCTATTACAGCTAAGCCAATATGGCTATTATAGCGCTGCAGAATATTTTATTCTTAAAATATGCATACATGATAAAACACAAAGGCATATTTGAAGGTACAAGGGAGTTGCATATTAAATAAAGCCACTATACTAGCGAGTCAGGTCAAAACGACCTGACTGGTTACGACCAGAGTCAGGTCGTAACTATAAATGTACAACATTTATAGTTACGATCTCTTCCAGGTCGTAAGATATCCGAGGTATAATGCGGGTAAACAATACTAAATGAGAAGAAGTACGCTAACCCAGTCACAAGGCGATCGATGTCACTTAATTCACAGAGGAATTTACCGAAGGTCACATGCAGCGATGCACACAGCTCCCTGACCAAAGCCCAACCACTTGGGCTGGACGGTAGAGCGACTGTCTCGCATCATGCAGGTCGGCGTTTAATCCCCCGACCGTCCACAAGTGGTGGTTGGGCACCATTTCTTTCCCTCGCTCCGTCCCACCCCAAATCCTTATCCTGATCCATCCCAAGTGCTATATAGTCTTAATTAATGGCTTGGTGCTTCTCTTGATAGTTCCCTTCCTTCCCTTCCCTGACCAAAGGCAGAGTGTGTGAACTCATTCGGGCGCCATATGTACTCACCTAGTAGAGGTGAGTACATATGGACGGTGTCCATATGTACATATACACATATGTGGAGTGTATGACTGGAGAAGGTGGTGAAGGTTGTGTCATCATACAAGCAGAATAGAGAGTTAAGACGGCTTCAAATATTTACCAAGTCATTAATATTAAACATTATATATAAGACAAAAACTGTAGAAACAACAAATATTAAATTGTAGATTAAACAAAAATAAAGCAAAATTTAATGTTTAATCCAGAATAACACAGAAAGGAGTGCAAGTCTTAACAGCGTGACTAATAACGAGTGCAAGTCTTAACAACGTGGCTAATAACGAGTGCAAGTCTTAACAGCGTGACTAATAAGAGTGCAAGTCTTAACAGCGTGACTAATAACGAGTGCAAGTCTTAACAGTGTGGCTAATAACGAGTGCAAGTCTTAACAGCGTGGTTAACATGATAGTTAACAAACAAAACCATTTAATAACACCATCAGTAAGTTCACACGGAAACTCGGGTGATTATTGATCACCTATAACAGCTGGGCGAGAACAATAACACTATTACGGGCTAATGAACAAATCCACAATAGGGGCCATGATGTGGGATCGAACCTATGCGCGCTCTAGTCAACTGTACCATGGTTAAAAAAAAAAATGCAACCTTAGAGTACTACTGCCCTCACGAGGATCCCGAGGCAGCCACTCAACTGTTACTAACTACTATTTTTTTCCACACCACACGAAGCAGCCCGTGACAGTTGACTAACTCCCAGGTACCTATTTACTGCTAAGTAACAGAGGCATTAGGGTGAAAGAAACTCTGCCCATTGTTTCTCCCCGGCGTCCGGGATCGAACCCGGGACTATAGGATCACGTGTCCAGCGTGCTGTTTGCTCAGCCACCGGCCCCCAATCCAATTGTGGATTTGTTCATTTGATATATCAAATACGTCCCCGCCTAATCGTTTAACAACCAGGTATACCCATTTTACTGTTGGATAAACAGAGGCTACAATTAAGGATTGGTGCCCAGTCAATCCTCCCCGGCCAGGATATGAACCTAAGATAAAGTGCTCGCGAAACTCCAGGCGAGCGTCACCACGGGGACTGTAACTCACGGGACTCTTAACTTATTTGTACACACACACATACTCTTTTGAAGAGAAATTTAAATTTGAATTTGAACATACCTGTACTTTGTATACCCGTCTGGACTGGATTGCACGTAATAATCTCTCGTTGGCGTCGGCTATAATGCAAATATCGCCTTGATCTTACTGTTCACGGTCAAGGTGTAAGATCCAGAGGAAGACGGAGCAGCGTTCACCTGGAGCCAGCACCTAGTCTGAGGTAGACCCACGGTTGCCAGATCTAAATTGCTGAAAGTAGCGAGCTGACGGTCTAAATGTAGCGAATTTGTAATTAGAGTAGCCCAATCTTTTTTAGTGAATGATATGGGTTTCAAAGTAATATATTTTGATATATAGAGTACACTACACAATGTTAATTGTTTTATTAATATTATTTCTGCACATACACACACATATATGAGCCCCTTGAGAGACTTGAAGTAGAGGGGGGGGGGTAGAAATAGCCTAAGCTACTCTATTCCTTTGTGATGTATTTTTTTTTATTGTCTCAATAAACATACTTGAACTTGAAGTGGACTTTAATGTTTTTTCGGCAGCTTTATTTCCTTAGTGTCCGAGCTGTTTTCTTTACCGTGTATGTTGTAATAAACTATTCCTATATTTATAATTGTTTCTCCCTGTGAAGATTATTAAACAATGGTGATTATAAGGGCGCGGAAGTTCAGCCTGGCCAGGGCCGCCAGCAGCCCTTGGGCCCGCCCCGGCAGCTCCCAGTCTTTAATTTGGCACCTTTGTGGCACCTTTGTGGCACCTTTGTGGGACCTTGGTGTAAGCCTAACATGTATATATACACACTGGCTGCCTGTTCCCCCTACACAATGATTTATTATTACCTATTATTTTATCATTTAATTTAAATATTAAATAAAATAATTTATTTAATTATTATAGTAAGTACTTAATCATTTAATAATAAGTAGTAAGTACATAAAAATATTAAAAAGTACAGTTTAGTCATAGGAGATTCCTAGATTGGAATTCACTATCAAATTTCAATATATCCAAGTATTTTTAGTGTGAAATGTTGTTATTATATGCATAAATTGTTGTTTTAATATTATGCTTAACCACTTGGGCTGGACGATAGAGCGACGGTCTCATTTCCTACAGGTCCGTGTTCAATCCCCGACCACCCAAGAGGTTGGGCATCATTCCTTTCCCCCCGTTCCATCCCAAATCCGTATCCTGATCCCTTCCGAGTGCTATATAGTCGTAATGGCTTGGCGCTTTCACTTGATAATCCGTATCCTGATCCCTTCTGAGTGCTATATAGTCGTAATGGCTTGGCGCTTTCACTTGATAATTCCCCCACCCCCCTGAATAATATTACGAGAGCAGTATTTACGGGCTATTCATGCCCGTGCCACCTCTTGGCTGGCTTAATCTTCATCAATCGAGAGCAGTACGTCCTAACCAGACGTTATATGATGATATCCTCAACAGTTGATAAATAAAAGTAATTGCGTAACTCCAGTTATCTAATACTTATCATAAATGGTATAAAACCTTATCATAAGCCAAGGGATTTGTAGATCAGTGTTCAAAAGGGAATTCGGAAGTAATAATAACAGCTGATGCCATCTGTCGGCAGAAGAGAACACTATCAACTTGCTAGTCAACAGTGGCCATAAGATACAGCTTACGCCATCTGTTGACATCAAATTACACTTATAACAAATTATCCTGCAAAATACAACTAGCGCCATCTCTTTTTTTTCCAACGCACTACAAATAGCCAAACAGCAACCCATAAGGCGGGTTGTTGTGCTCGGGTAGGAGGTTCCAAGCTCCGCCCACAGATGGTATGGGGTGCATAATAAATGGCATATCATTGGTAGGTATTCTTTGTTGACATTCACACAACAGCCAATCACAGGAAGGGATCAGCTAAAGGCTCCATCCACTTAATAAATCATCTTTATTCAGCACACAATCCTTGCCTTTGACATTCTGTTTCAACTTTAATCTACGTAAAAAGTGAAATGTTAAGTATTTAAAAGTATTAATATAGTGATAATTAAATACTGCAGGATGTAACGAGTGTTACAGAAACATGGGCTGGCTACCTAACTTGGGACGTTATTATTGGGAGTTGCCTCACGCAAATAATATCGGCGATACAATGCCTCCGCCCTCTTAATATTGGTCTACATTATTCAGTTAGATGGAAATTTCTGTCTTGTATAAGACAGAAATTGTTGTTCTTTTGTACAACAACAACAAGGTTATTGAGCAAAATGACGCATTTCTTATTTTGCATTTTATTCATATAAGCGTTGGCATTCCCCGCAACAGCCAATCACAGGAAGGTATTTGTTGGAAACTCTGCCTTCAAAAAAGTTGATTCCTAATGAACTCTAACAATAAATTCGTTTAATAAACGAGTATTTAGGGTCAAGCTACAGATGAACATTATAGGATAACGGTGTTTTAGCTTGCAGCTTCGTTAGACAGAATCCCTGGTCTTAATTTTAAAAATAAAGAATTAGAAAGCGTATTTTATTGCTAACTTTTCGAGAAATAAATCCCAGTCTCATATTTGCGAACATTTATACATTGATTTTTTGGCTTACGTTCTTATCATAATCCCTTTTGCAATTTCAACACCATTTGGCTCGTATCTTGTAACTATCTTCGTTACTTAGCCTCAAAACCTTACATTTGTCTTACATATCTTCAACAGTAGATAAAAAAAGTAATTGCAGAATTCTAGTTACCTAATACCAGCATGGTATAAAACCTTATTATAAGCTACCAGACGTATAGATCAGTGTTTAAAGTAATAATAATACATTATTATTAATGTAATAATATTATTAAAATAATAATAACACAGCTGATGCCATCTGTCGGCAGACAAGAACACTATCAACTGGCTGGTCAATAGTAGCCATAAGATACAGCTTACGCCATCTGTTGACATCAAATTACACTTATAACAAATTACCCCACAAAATACAACTAACGCCATCTAGTTTTTTTCCAACGCACTATAAATAGCCAAACAGCAACCCATAAGGCGGGTTGTTGTGCTCGGGTATGAGGTTCCAAGCTCCGCCCACAGATGGTATGGGATGCATAATAAATGGCATATCATTGGTAGATATTCTTTGTTGACATTCACACAACAGCCAATCACAGGAAGGGATCAGCTAAAGGCTCCATCCACTTAATAAATCATCTTTATTCAGCACACAATCCTTGCTTATGACATTCTGCTTCAACTTTAATCTACCTAAAAAGTGAAATGTTAAGTGTTTAAAAGTATTAATATAGTGATAATTAAATACTACAGGATATAACGAGTGTTACAGAAACATGGGCTGGCTACCTAACTTGGGACGTTATTATTGGGGGTTGCCTTGACACAAATAATGATACGCTGCTCTGCCCTCTTATTCCAGTAAATTATTCAGTTAGATGGAGATTTCTGTCAGGTGCAAAACAGAAATTGTTGTTCTTTTTCACAACAACCTTGTTGTTGTGCACAAGGACCCATTTCTTAGTTTAAATTTTATTCATAAAAGAGTGTTGGTATTCCCCGTAACAGCCAATCACAGGAAGGTATTTCTGGAAGCTCGGCCTCCTTATGAACTCAGCACATCGCTCTAGCTCATGGCTCTCTGTTTAATCTCTTGTATATACAACCTTTTTTCGATTACTGTTATAATTAATACTATGATATATAAAAGTTTTTACACAAAATCTCTAAATTCTGCAAATTAAATGGACTTTGTCTGGTATACATACACCAATTTATTACCATTCATCCATTATTAATTTCAAATGTAATGTATACTGCCTAGTTTTTTTTCCTCTCGCCATTACTTGGTGCAATATTTGAAAGTTGTCTATTTATTTATCGATCTATCTATTATCTTGTATTTATATTTACAAGTTTCTGTGCTTGGAAGAAAACTCTGCATTGAATTGGGACTAATTTATTAAATAATATTATTTAGTATTAATTAATATTTACAATTATTTATAGCTTAGTTACTTTCATGTAACTCGCAATCGTACATTCTTAACATTAATAGCCCAAATTAGCACATCTTGCTTTTAAATTAGCCCAAAAAGAAACAAGTAGCGAAATTAAAAATTTGGGAGCGCGGGGCTCTCAAAAGTAGCCCAATTCGCTATTTGTAGCCCAATCTGGCACCACTGGGTAGACCCACGCGGTCTACGGGTGTGGCAGGGAGGCTGGTATACTGACCTATCACAGCGGTGAAAACCAGTAGCGAAAGATTCTCATTGGCTCCCTGCTGGCCCCAGTCGTCCTCCGAGAATGTCTCGAGGCCAAGATATGTCTTGATTGCTTCTTGAAGATCCCCGAGGTTAGATTAAAGCTGAAGCAGGACTTTTTATCGCTAAATGTTTGTTGTTTTGACTAGAAATAGAATCAATAAACATATGTATGTGATATATATTTACGGGCAAATTTATTTTTAAAACTTTGGTGCATTTCTCTGGTATTGTTTTTTTACGTAAAATATGAACACTGATATATATCTCATAGAGAACGATATTATTTATTTTGGTTTTACAATTTTTTCAGTATTAATTAAGCATCATTTATTCAACTATAAAATCTAATTCATTATTTTAAAAATCAAACGTAATTTAAACTTATAAACCAGTTTAAGAAAGAATAGATGTTAACAGATACTCAAAGATGATCAGATATTTGTGAATGAAGTATTAATAAGGAAAAATGATTCAGAAGCGCTTAATTTATCATTGAATAAATTCAAAAATTATACAATTTTAATATTAAAATAGTCTATGATAACCTTGCAACAGAAAACGAAACAAAATATTTAAAACAGAAAACTATAAATGTATGGGTAACTATTATGTTTACAGTAATCAAGTGTTGTCGCGTAATATTTGAGAATATAATGTTTATTCGCACAAAAACATATAGTGGATATATTATAGTCAATATGATCCACTGGAAAGCCATTTTTGTAATTAGCAAACTAAGCTCACAAGCATATGTTCTCGGGTGCGATTCCCGCACAGAACAAGACTTGTAGTTATGTACGTTCCATGCACCTGATTCCCCTGTTCACCTAACATTAACTAGATACTCTCGAGTAGGGGTAACTGTTTGGTGTTGCATCCTGCAAAAACCCCATTAAATCTAATATTCTTCGGTTACCTGTATTTAAGGATACGTCTTAATTGCTGTTATTTTTTTCTTCGTAAAAGCCTATCTTAAATGATTACAATATAATAATAATAATCATAATATTAATTTTATGACACTGACAGCTTGACTCTGTCTGTAACGTCAACAAGAGTCTCTGGTTTAGAGATACCTCAATAAATCTACTGGATTCTTGTCCCCAATAGTGTATGTTATCCATGTATATTCATGGTGTATACTAGTGTATATTCAGCATTCTTCACCAACGTACATGATCATCGTGTACTACCAGGAGCAGGTGTGCAATATTTTCTTGTATTGTATTTCTTCAACACAATGAGTAGAAGAAAAGACAAAATTACACCAGCAAGCCAAAGTCGCCCTTATTGATTCAGACACTCTCCTCCAGATCACACTTTACTGCCTCAAGGTCAACCTCCATATCCAGGTCACTCAGACAGCTCCGAGCTCTCAGTAGGACTCTTCGGCGGCCCAGCATTCCGTCTGAGGTCTGGATGTAATAACATTGTCGAGGAGGCTATCGACAGCGGCGAGAGGCACGTAACCCATAACCTTTGGTAGTGGCGGGGGATTATGGTGCTGTTGGGAGTAGCCTAGCCCCGTTGGAGTACCCGTTGGCGTACCGGAGCCCGCAGTGAAACCACTGGTAGAAACCCCACGGGAAAAAGGGTTGGTAGGTGTTGAGAGACTGTCAGAAATTATGCCACTGATGGAAGAAGCGGTGGGTGATAATATGGAGGGGAGTGTGGACGACCTGGCTGCGTCAGTGCCGGCCATCACCTGCGATGGTGGTCTTGACCGGGCGCTACGGTCGATATATGATGAGGATTCGTCGGAAGACTCTGCAGTGAACATGTCAGTATTAGTTGCCAACCTCGTGAAGGGATTAGTTACAAGATTAAGCCGGGTTAAATCGCCAGAATTATGGCAAGAACCGGCAATATATTGGGGCGGAAATGAGGGAGGCGACTGAGAAGTCAAAGAAGAACTGTCCGCCACCAAACAGCTTTCCACTGTCACAGGTGTCGTCGTGGTCGCTAGATTCTGGGTGATAACTTGACAACCTTCCTTAGGGTGATGAGGGTCTTCTTCCTCCTTGTCAATCATGTTGCAGTAATCTGGAGCGCACACCATGTTGAGATAGGAGGATCCTTCAGCCTCTTGCGTCTCTTTCTCCGCCTCCTGCTCGTAGCCCTGCTGCAGCTCCTCAAAATACTAAAGTATAATAGACACCAAGTTACACAGAGTTATATGGAAGAATCATTAATATACATCAATATTTCAAAAAGTAGGAATGTCACGGTTTCTAGTTGAATTTTCTCAAAAGTGTGTAATCTGCCAGACATTTTGATAGATTAGCCTCATGTTGTTTGCATGCCTATTTATCTACCCTATTATATGTCTAAATTGGACAAGACTGGGTGAGGAGGGAGGTAGACAGACCTGGAGGTCCACCTTGGTGAGCATGTGGCCGAGGTCCTGCTCCAGGCGGGTGAAGGAGGGGCGGAGTTGTGGGTCCAGCCTCCAGCACTCAGTCATCACCTCGTAGCTATCGCATGGCGTAGATAATACTCTCAGTTACAACTACCAAGTGATATTATTTTTCGACTGCTATTTCTATTTCTTCTTTAACAACTACAGTTATAATAAATGATGAAATTATTACTACTGCTTCTCTTACTAGAAAAAACTATATTTTTATAGTTACAATAATTTTTCTACATAAATATTATTAATTATCATTATTATTATTATTTACAAGCCACTTAGTTCTGTGTTCAGAAAATACAAATGTGAATTTTCCCCACAATTAGCCACAGTAGTGAGCGAATGTTTTAAATTATTATAAATATTATCATTATTGATATTAGTCTATATAAACATAGCCGTGATTTAGTATTTTGTTCACATTCAGTATAAAGGAAATGAGAATCATGAAAACACACGTACATGCAACAATCGTTGAACTGAACACACAAGGACTTACAACAATCGCTGAACTGAGCACACAAGGACTTACAACAATCGCTGAACTGAACACACAAGGACTTACAACAATCGCTGAACTGAGCACACAAGGGCTTACAGCAATCGCTGAACTGAGCACACAAGGGCTTACAACAATCGCTGAACTGAACACACAAGGGCTTACAACAATCGCTGAACTGAACACACAAGGGCTTACAACAATCGCTGAACTGAACACACAAGGGCTTACAGCAATCGCTGAACTGAACACACAAGGGCTTACAGCAATCGTTGAACAGAACACACATGAACATTCAACAATCGTTGAATACGCACAATGAACTCACAACAATCTTTGAACAAACCCTCACACGACCGATAACAGTGTAATCACAGGGCTGTGATTAAGCTTTATTGGTTAACACCGAGACACCTGTAAGGCTGAAACGTCGTCTTCAAAACAAACCAACTTCTACTTAGATATTTTCATCAACACTTGTGTAAACAAAAAAACCTTAAGTTGTCATGGAAAACTTTTTGTAAAAGACCTGCCACGAAGAGCTTTCTTGAGATGTTTTAATGAGCATGATTGATGGGTTTACATTAATTGGCCTATTGATCATGCCATAGTTATCCCTGAATTATTATTTCAAGACATGTTTCTAAACCGTGACAGCACATCATATTTTCATGTCATCCACTGTGAAGACACAGCTTCACCAGCAAGCACAACTAGGCGAGTACAATGTCAGGAACATCATAGAGGGCTGTCATGAAGAACGTATTGAAAACTGTCACGATGAACTTAGAGCACGAACACATAGAACTTACAGGGCTCGTGTAGAGAACTTGGGTCGTTCCATCCTGTGGCCCTCTTCCAACTCCTTAATAAAGCTCTCGTTAAAGTCCACACCAGGGAAAGGATTCTGGCCCAAGCTGTTGGGAGACACATAGACCCTAAACACAAGGATTAATGAATGATGCAGAAGCAATTTGGAAAATATCAATGCTGGCAAAAAAGGAGTTGATTATATCCTTAGATTGGAGATAAAAAAAAACTTTAAACTTTAAAAACATCAGTACACCAAGATCATTTTACTGAACTTTCGAGATCTGAGAAAGGGAATACTACACTAGTTATTAAATGTATCATTCTAACATGCAAAGAAGACCTTTATATTATATATATATATATTTCCTCTGTCCTACACTGTAATAATGACCGTGAATTTAGAGAAAACTCCACGACTAATATAGTATAAGAAAAGACCATATACAGTATTTGAAACGAAATGATTTATTACTGAAAAAAATCTTAACGTTTCTTTCCAAGTTTCCCAAGTGAAGGCGATGCACACCCTTACTGATTGACATCTCTCGCTCCATGGACGTCGTACGCACGATTGACAAATGCAAAAATATATATATAACTATGTCAAAATAAACCTATTTAGCTGATAGAACAGTAGTGTCCAGCATGGGTACTGGGTTCATAACAAGCTAAATTAACTAGCAAATTCAGAGGTCACGTGAACATTCAGAACTTTCTTTAATGTGGTCAGTTAAGGATCTCATCTTTCCCTCCACCCAAACTCATTAGGGTCGACCTGATCTCATGTTCTCCTCCACCCAAACTCATTAGGGTCGACCTGATCTCATGTTCTCCTCCACCCAAACTCATTAGGGCCGACCTGATCTCATGTTCTCCTCCACCCAGACTCACCGATTAGGAGAGTACCGGAACCCACCTGAACATTTCCCACAGCACCACGCCGAAGGCCCACACGTCACTCTGCGTGGAGAAGACGCCGTCCCTGAGAGCTTCCACTGACATCCACTTGACGGGCAGTGGCGACTGTGTGTGTGTGTGTGTGTGTGTGTGTGTGTGTGTGTGTGTGTGTGTGTGTGTGTGTGTGTGTGTGTGTGTGTGTGTGTGTGTGTGTGTGTGTGTGTGAGTGTGTGTGTGTGTGTGCGTGTGTGTGTGCGTGTACACACCCACACATGTCCACAAGCGTTGTAAGTGTACATGTATGCGTTCGTAGACAAAATACAAATACATTACTAATTGGGAAAACCTAACAGCGAGCTTATATAGCACTTTAGCACTTAAGTTACCACTTTAGAGAAACAATCAAGCACAGCAACACACACACCACTTACAACAGCACTTAACACTTACATTCTTGTTCTTCTTGTAGTTGGAATACTTATAAATATTCTTGGCTAGGCCAAAATCACTGATCTTGACCACGTTGTTTTCGGCCAAGAGGACATTTCTGGCCGCCAGGTCACCGTGCAGCACCTGCAAAGGGTCACACACCAGTTGGATAGGTCAAGGTCATGGCCTGTCAAGGTCACAGGAGGTTGAAGGTTTCTACCACGAATACCAGTTCTAAACAAGTGTATTCAGACCACTGACATGGCTCTCCAGGAGAGAACAAGCCCAACGCCACCACGAAGGGAAGAGACGAGGAACTGTCGTACCTTCCTGTAGGAGAGGTAGTCCATGCCGCGGGCGATCTGGAAGGCCCAGCACAGCAGGTCTCTGGAGCACAGGGGCTTCTCTCTCTCCTCCGTCGGCGTCGGAAGGCTGGGCATCTCCATGTTGTGAGTGTCGCTTACTGCGGCAGGTGGTAGTGGTGGTGGTGGTGGTGGTGGTGGTAGATGCGGGGTCGTGGAGTAGTTGTAGTGGCAGAGACGCGGGGAACAAGTTTGTTTGATTTTGATGAGATTGGCAACGTATAGTAAAACATGATATTATTATATGTCTCTTAATTCTCTATAGTACATCGTAATGATGTATATATATATAACTCTCAGTTGCATATAGTCCTGGGGACCATTCAGGCTTGTTCGCATGTATATAAATATATACACATATACATCAGAAATCTTTTGACCCTTGAGGATTCGAATCTAGTTAGCCAGGGCCTCCATGCCCACTAGGTATGTCCAGTACTATAACCACTAGGCCAAACTGACTGTACAAAAGTATTTGAAGGCGTCTGACCCTTAACCCAATACCCGACGGCTCTCGTTACCATTGTGGGGCGCAGATATTTCATCAAATCACTTCATCATGCTGGGGCCGCATGAGTAACATTTGTGCGTCCAGCTTGAATGCACAGTACATTCTTTTTTGTACAGTCTGACTTTTGTACAGTCACTTAGGCCGAGTGGTTATAGTACTGGACATGCCAAGGGGCATGGAGGCCCTGGATGACCGAGTTCGAATCCTTCAGGGTTCAAAAGTTTTCTGACGTATGTTAGCTTTGAAACCATTCAAGCTTGACGCACATATACACACGGGTTTGAATAGGGGAGTGAGAGGTGGTAGCTCATATTATTCCCCGTCCCATCCCAAATCAAATTATACTGACCCCCTTCCAAGTGTTATATAGTCGTAATGGCTTGGCGCTTTTCCTTGATAGTCCCCTACAACATATCAACCCCGACAAAGCAGAGCACAAAGAAGTCCAACTGTATCGTCACCGCTTCTGTGCCAGGTAAGTCCACTACGGGCGCACCATAGCCCGTGCTACTTGCACCGCTTCTGTGCCAGGTAAGTCCACTACGGGCTCACCATAGCCTGTGCTACTTGGAACTTGTTTCGAGTAGCTGAATCTATAACAACAACACAACAAGTCCAACTTACTGAGAGTAACGCAGGTCATATCTGAGTGAAGGAGAGAGCTGTCCTGAGGTCGTGGTCCGGTGACCTCCCTCGACCCACACACATCCAGTAGCGGCTGCCACCACCAAGAGAAACACATCGGTGAATGGTCGGAACTATTAAGTTTCATTATACTATAATAGAAAACCACGACAGTTATTAAATATATAATGGGGTGGGGGGGACTTACCTGTTGCGACTGGTGGGCCAGAGTGCCAAGACAGACAGTGCCAGGGGTGGGAACAGTGAAGGCCACGCGGTCCACACTAATGTATACAGCTTCGTTGCTTGAGCTTCTGTAGGAGATCGGGGTGTTGCAAGATGGATTAGTGCACCAAATGTTGCATACACTATATCTATCAGTTAGTAAATACATTTATCTATCGCCTCTATCAGTTCATTTAACTGTCGAGGTTGAAACTGGTTCAGACTGTTACCTCTGCAGCTGTTAGCCGAGGTTTCCAGCGGCCCCAGCACCTTACCTGGAGTCGACGGAGGCCGGGAGCGCAAGGGACGGCTGGAGGGAGCCAGAGAGATCGTCCACCTGGTTAATAAAGTGACTTCGATGTCGGCGCAAGTAGTCGAGGATGTTGCCGTGTCTACAGTACTCCACCAGGATCATCAGCTCCCCTGCAGGAGATCACCGGACCACAGATAGCATACCTCCTCAATGGGCTTTAGCCCTGGGGCCAGATTCACGAAAGCACTTACGCAAGCACTTACGAACCTGTACATCTTTTCTCAATCTTTGGTGGCTTTGTTTCCAATTATTAAACAGTTAATGAGCTCCGAAGCACCAGGAGGCTGTTTATAACAATAACATCAGTTGATTGGGAAGTTTTCATGCTTGTAAACTGTTTAATAAATATAACCAAAGCCGTCAAAGATTGAGGAAAGATGTACACGTTCGTAAGTGCTTGCGTAAGTGCTTTCGTGAATCTGGCCCCAGATTTGTATTTATGGATATATCTCTTTTTATATTTTATATATACATTCGTGCAATGTCTCTATCACTCTCGCTGTCTAACCTTTACTGTAGAGGCTCTTGCTGCAGGCGGCGACGAGGTTGACAATGTTGACGTGCTTTCCGATATGCATGAGGATCTTCAGTTCGGACTGAAGGGCCTGCAGCTGGGTCTTGTCGTGGCGGGACTTGACCATCTTGACGGCGACGGTGGTGGGGGGCTGACCGGGCGACAGGTTCGCTGCCACAGCTCGATACACACGCCCGAACGCACCGCACCCTAGAAGCTTGTCTGTTGGAGAGGGAAGGGTTCTTGAGGGGAGGGATGGAGATGGTGATGAGGGGATAGAGGAGAAGATCACTGACGGAATAGATTGTTGACCAGACCACACACTAGAAGGTGAAGGGACGACGACGTTTCGGTCCGTCCTGGACCTGGACAATTGACTTGAGAATGGTCCAGGACGGACCGAAACGTCGTCGTCCCTTCACCTTCCAGTGTGTGGTCTGGTCAACATACTTTAGCCACGTTATTGTGACTCATCGCCTGCACATGGAATAGATTGTTGGCAGCAAATGTAATTATGAAACAGATAGACCAGCAGTTTGCCTGCCACGCGAGAAATAATGGTGACAATAGTGAATTTGTTGAAGTTACGTCATGATCCGAACATCCCGGTAAATGAATGTGGATAAAAAAAAATGCTAGCGAGGGATGATTGATAGGTACTGTAGATGATGACTTTAGCTGGGATGATAGTTCTAATGATGAGCTGGTGATGGCTCTGGTGGGCCAGTCTTCACTACGCTAAAATTGCAAAAGTGACTATATTTCAAAGTTCCTGACTGTATAGTTGAGGCTTCACTTCCCCAAAGCTTCAGGTGTTGCTCAAGAACATTCTGAGGTCAACTGTACAAAGAATCGTCATCATTTACTCTTTACTCTCATTAAATAATTTATTTTTTCCTCTTCAAGTTTCGGCTATTTGCTAATATGTATTGGTCGATCGAAAAGTGGGGATTTTTTCTGCCAAGATTACTTAATAAAGTTGCTGTAGTCCCACCAAGAGCACTAAGCTAAGATGATCATGTCCAAGACAACTTGACTCACCGAAGGTAATGTTGTCTCTGGAAAACTCAAACTTAGGTTGAAAAGGGAGGAGGTCGGCCTGGTGGTGAAGGCAGAGGTTGCTGTTGAGGGCGGCCACGTTGCCTTCCTCCCACACCTTCTGCGCCATCAGCAGGTACCGCCGGGACCTCACCTGCCGGAGGGACAGTAGGTCAGAGTTAGTGGGAGCCAGGAACCACAGATTCCTGCCTCCCACTAACTCCCAGGTGAAGGACTGTCGCCTTCACCTAAGGTGTTGGAGCACCTGGCACTGACAGCACAGTGAGGTGCTATGACGGTTGAAGGTATTACATAGAGACCATCAGCTGGACTGGGGGCGCGTCTCACCAGGTTCCAGAAGTAGCGGGAGATGTAGAGGAAGGTGACGACCACGAGCAGCGGCACCAGCACCCCCACAGCGGCCCAGAGGGACGCTGTCGGCCGCGAGAGTCAAGGCAGGGTAGGGCGGCCAGACCGGCCAGGGCGGGCAGGGCGGGCAGGGCGAGCAGGGCGAGCAGGGCGGCCAGAGCGGGCAGGGCGGCCAGGGCGAGCAGGGCCACCAGAACGGCCAGGGCGGGTAGGCCGGCCAGGGCGGGTAGGCCAGCCAGGGCGGGCAGATTGCAGCACGAGGTCAAAGTAGAGTGGCAGGGCAGAAAAGATGAGAGAATATTTGTTAGTTGCTGAATAAGCTCTTCTAAGCAGAATAAGCTTTGTTAGTCAAAAAAAAATACAGGTGATATTTGCGCCTAGACGCTTAGCATATAATTTGTATTAAATATAATTTTATAAAGTCATTTTCATTTCTAAGTAAATAACTAGAACAATTTCAGCAACAAAATATTAATAATAATTAAAATAATAAAATCAATTGGAACAATGCGGAGATTCGAACTAGTGATCTTGGTACGCCCAGCAGCGCACCTTACCCCTAGACCAAGACATGGCAAAGATAATACAACTTGGGATTCCAAGGAATTCACAGGAAGTCTGGAGGCCCGGAGCTGAAGCCAGTTAAAGTTTCTCCTTCAACCTCAAGGGAGCACTAAACAGGTAGTCGAGTAGGGAGCACTAAATAGGCACTAAACAGTAAAAGTAATGGTGGTTATAAGTACAAACTTGGACTGGCTTCATCTCAGGGCCTCTGGACTTGCTGTGGAAAACCACAGGTTGTCTAATCTCTATCGTGTCGTGGTACAGACGTAAGGCGCACGTCTGGGAGTACCCAGGACGCTGGTTCGATCCACGTCCTGCAACAATGATTTTCTAGTAAAACGCAAAGTTTTGCGCCCATGTGCAGGTCATCATTCGGCGGGAAAAGTACTGTGGTAAACGGATTGAATCTGGAGTCCAGCCTGAAAGGCACTGTCAGCCCATACCCACGGCCTTCAGGGGGGCACCCACCCACCATTCTCAGGGGCACCCACCACTCTCAGGGGCATCTACTACTCTCAGGGGCATCCACCATCCATCACTCACAGTGGTGCACTTGGGTTGAAGGGACGTAGGCGGCCAGGAACCAGGCCAGAAGCTTCCCCGCCCGATTCTCCACCAAGCACTCGTAACGTCCTGCATCCTTCGGCATCGCCTTCTGCACCTTCAGCACCCTTCCTGCGCCCTCCAGGACGACGTCCTCGGTCTCCGAAGGCGTCACTTCCCGCCCGTCCTGTGAATGTGTCAGCCCTTCACAGTTGCATGAGATAAGATAGAGTAGAGGAGGAGGAGGAAGTGGAAGGATGAAAGTAGGTTAGAAGAAGGATATTCAAAGGCGGCGAATATATCCAAAGGCTTCTAAAAAATATTTGAAAATAATTTATATATAAAATACCTGTCTTATAATAATACTCAGAAACCTAAATTAATATAATATTCGCCATTACGTCAGGAGCATCAGATACGACAACACTGCACTCGCTTTTATAAATGTATCAATATGACAACTTCATTCGAAACAAAAGAAGGCTATCAGTACTCGAACCTCATAAGTAGGTCCAACAATATGACTTTCAGTCCTATAAATTCTTCAGCCAAACGGGTTCAGAGGCTACATAATATAACAAAGGGTGAAGGTTTGCAGACATGTACCTTGGTCCAGTGGAAGGTTGGGGAAGGCACGCCGTCAGCTGAACAGTCTAGCACCAGCGTCTCTCTCTTGTGGAGGTCGTAGGTGGTGTTCAGGCTGACATTAGTGGCCCAGGTCGGGGCCTCCATTCCTGTCAGGGTCAAGGGGAGGTCAAGGTCAATCTAGGTGATGGATGCATGGCTCATGTGTACATGTTTTAGCTTAGCATCTTAAAGCCGTCTTAACGATATCAAGCATCTTAACGCATACATCTGTTAGGTAAGATGGCCTTCTTTTTGGACATCGTGCCATGAGCGGTCAGCGAGGATCAACACCAGCTGACTCTAAGAGATGAGGTTTCTTGGGCGTCACAGAAAAATATATAAATACATTATGTTACAACTGATATGAGTGGGGCTTCTATGGGGTACTGGTACTATTAAGGGGTATAGGTAGTTAGAAGACAGGAGTATCAAATATGGGAGAGCTAAAAGGCCCGGCCCCCAAAATAAACTATCCACAGTAGTAATAACTTGCTACAAGACCAAATATGTTAGTCTAAGGGTTGATCACTGCGCTCCCACCTTGGAAGAAGAGATACTCTGTAATTCATGTACTTATTTATTAACCCCTTAACAACCCCCCATATACACTCACACCAATAACAATAATAATAATAACTTTACCACACTATCTTACGTTAAAAGCCTTGGTCCACATAGACAGGATACAAGGTTTACACTAATAACAAGCTAGGGTAAAGTACTACTGGATAAGCACTGAAGCTGGATGCAGCTTAGGGTAGTGAGACCATGTGGTACCCTAATACAAAACACAACACTTAGGGTAAACAAAACACTGGCAAATACTAACCCCAGGTCTCACCAATAG
The DNA here is from genome assembly GCF_040958095.1 of Procambarus clarkii. Lineage (NCBI taxonomy): Eukaryota > Metazoa > Arthropoda > Malacostraca > Decapoda > Cambaridae > Procambarus > Procambarus clarkii. The sequence continues at coordinate 34,696,514 of NC_091184.1, read as the reverse complement.
TTACTACCAGAGTAGGCACACTTACACCATATAATACTTAACTTAAGGGTACAGGAACTTCAGGTAAGGGAAATAAGTAAGAGGAGAAGGAAGGAGAGTAGGGATACAGCCACAGAGTAGGTCTTAACCTCACGCCACCAGCCAAGAGAAGACCGCGCTCCTCGCGACCACCTGGCCTCCCTCATGTCGTGGTGCCGGAAGGGGCCTAATTGATCGTGCAGCTAAGCACATTAAAGATCTTCCCCTATGCAACGTATTGTTACTTTATGAATGATTAGAAAGTATTAGTACGCAAAGTTGGTGCCTATGTTATTATTTAATAATCAACCCCCAGCTCAGTCTTTAAATGCTCTTTGAGAAACAATAATAGTCTTACGTCTGGCAGGGAAGATACAAACAATTTCCATTCGAAATGCGCCAACTGTACTACTTAGGAAGTTTAATAGCTCAATTTTGACCTCTGGTTTCCACTGGAGAACCCAGGGTCGTAACACATTACAAACTATAATGACATTGTAAACAAGTTTCTTAATTGATAAAATATTGCAACCGCAAAAGGACAATTTACACGCCCTAACACAACCCGTCACACAAGCTCCTAGCAACACTTACACAAACCAGACCCTTCTCTCTGTCACTCCGTAAAAATGCAACTGTTTTCCCTAACTAGAAACGCACAAACCCCAGGCAACCCACCTAACCCACCGAGGCCCATGTCTAGAAAACATCAACACAACATATATACAATACAATACTTTAATTCGAACATCATCATCATCACATGTTTAACGGAATGTTCGACTCGGTAAACAAATGCGACGTATGAGATGAGAAGACGGAGTACTAACGTCGAACTTGGAGGTGTACAGTCTTGACCACCTTGGAACTACTTGAGTCACCCCTGGCGACGCTTCTGCACACGTATTCTCCTTCGTCATCGACTGCTACAGAGCCCAGATCAGCTACACTCACACGGCTGTAATTCGTCTCATACTCTGTGGAACACACAAGGTAAAGCGAGGTGATTGATTGATGAAGATTAAGCCACCCAAAAGGTGGCACGGGCATGAATAGCCCGTAAGTGGTGGCCCTTTTGAGCCATTACCAGTATCAAGAGCTGATACTGGAGATCTGTGGAGGTGTGACTGCACCCTGCATGACGGGAGATGTCTCCCGTGTAAAGCGAGGTAAATCTGTAAGGTTAAATAAGAATTGAGTATGTGTATTTAAAAGGAAATTGAGATTGTATGAAAACTGGGAAGCGAGTATGGGAGCAAAACGGGAAATAAACTTACAAATCAAATATAAATCATGTTAGACAGTTTAGGAATAGTTGGATCTGAAAAAAGATATGTATATACTCACAAAATAGAAATGACTCAGTTATTATGCAACGAAAATTATTCTGACAGAAACAGAACATGGGAGGACAGAAAATGGGAGGTAAATCTCCCGAAGAAAATGGGAGGTAAATCTCCCGAAGAAAATAGGAACTGCATGTCTAAACTGCATGATAAATAATAATACATGCTATACATTCACTACATATATTAGACCTCCACCAATTCACGAAAGGGTTAAAAACAAAAAACAAAAAATCCCACCACATGACGTACCTTCCTGGCGCGCAACTGAGGTCCACACGAGGCCAGACAGCGACACCATCACACTCACTCGACACGTGAGGGTCACGTTGTCACCCTCTACCACACACTCTGTCACCTCCAGGTCGTGTTCCCTTAGTGATGCTGCATCTGTGAGGAACACAAGGCATCTTACCTGTAATCCTTGCAAATTAAGAGTTAGGTACGACAGCTCCGAGGCCTCGTTCATGGCGCACAATGTTCACATCTACCAATTTCAAAATGTTTATAAAACCAGAAGATATCCACTGGACCCCTTCCCAGGATGCAGCGCCTCAACAGTTCACCAACTCCCGGGTACCAATTTACTGTTAGGTGAGGAGAGGCATTAGGTGAAAGGATACGTGCCTAGTCACTTCTATCCCGCCTGGGATTCCCAATTGTGAGTCGAGAATGAAGCCAACTGTGACACCGAGACTGCAACTCTCCCAACAGGCAGACTTCCCTATGGAGATGATGGGTCACAATAACGTGGCTGATGATATGATGAAGCCTCACATCAATCATGCCTCACATCAATCATGCCTCACATCAATCATACCTCACATCAATCAAACCTCACATACGACTTAATAATGGTCCAGGACGGACCGAAACGTCGTCGTTCCTCCATCTTCTGCTGCGTGGTTTGGACATGAGACTTCCCTAGAGAATCAGGAGGTATAACCCACCTGACACCAGCAGGTGAACGGGTCTGGAGGTGTGGCTGCCGTAGGTGTTCCTGGCCCTGCAGGTGTACGGCCTGGACTCTGCTGCCGTCAGCGTCCACTCCCGCACCACCTGCGATCCCCGGGTCTCCTGCTGGAAGTCCGAGGCCCTCGCCTCTACCGCCTGTCGGGGAATAACAACAGAAGGGAATATACAGCTTTTTATATGAAGTTTTATGAGGACGCTTAGTCATGTGAGCAATGTTTTAAAGTTAGAGGATATGTGAAGCATTTTAGCGTTCAGTGTGTTATGTTATTATTTAGATGTATACGCGTCTCAAGTGTTTATTTACCTCGTCCTTGGAGGTGCAGTCGGCACTGGAGCAAGGGTAGAGGGCAAGGGTTGGGGTGGGGTTTCCCCAAGAGTGACACTTAACCTTAACGTCTTGGTTAATCAACACGTAGCCTCGCGTCGTCTCCATGGTAACGCTTGTGTTGAAAGGCGCGCCTGCAGGGAGGGAAGTGGAATCACAACACAGTGTTTTACATTACAATTGCAACACATCACAAGGACATGCAATTTCAGTAGAAAAAGAAACAAAATACAATGGTTTACGGATTAAATAAAGACACGCGATTTGTATGGGTCAATGAGATTCTCAATTATTCAATCGTTCGGTCGCTTGCGGCACGGTTGGATGAAGCCAGTAACTGGATGGGTGACTGTACTGATGCAGCCTCGCCTATGGTCGGAGCCGGTCGGCCGAGCGGACAGCACGCTGGACTTGTGATCCTGTGGTCCCCGGTTCGATCCCGGGCGCCGGCGAGAAACAATGGTCAGAGTTTCTTTCACCCTATGCCCCTGTTACCTAGCAGTAAAATAGGTACCTCAGTGTTAGTCAGCTGTCACGGGCTGCTTCCTGGGGGTGGAGGCCAAGTCGAGGACCGGGCCGCGGGGACACTAAAGCCCCGAAATCATCTCCAGATAACCTCAAGATAAGATGGCTTGAGGGTCCTAATTTATGGGGGGAAAGAAATCACAACAAACTACGTCAACAGTTAATTTCTCGTCGACATCAAGAAGGTGACTAGAATGCGTCTTGATTTTAGTTCAACTGTTCTGCGTCTCTCTATGCCGGAACACACGTGGACATCTTCAAGAGAAGACTAGATAGTTTTCTTCAAGGAGTGCCGGACCAACCGGGCTGTGGTGGAAATGTGTGCCTGCAGGCCGCTCCAAGCAGCAACAGCCTGTTGGACCAAGCTTTCACTAGTCAAGCCTGGCTTCGGGCCTGGCTTGGGGAGTGGAAGAACTTCCAGAACCCCATCCAGGTACAATCCAGGTATGGCAGAGATCTTAAGACATTTTCTCCTAAGCTTATCGTAAGACTCATCTTGATCCCTCCCGGGAGATGAGGTGGACGGGACTATCGCTCTTTCTTAAGATCCTCTAACCCATTTAGAGCACCACGGGCTCACCATAGCCCGTGCTACTTGGAACTTTTTGTTCCCAGTAGCTGAATCTATAACAACAACATTTAGATTAAATATATAAGTTATATCAATCATGGCTATATCCTAAGAGACATATAGCGGAAAATAGAGTGCAAAACAAATCGTAAACTATTATATCATAAGATCACCACATTAAGACTACACACTACAATAATTTTAACGACATAAAAATAGGATATCATTCTAAATCAGTGCAAACAAGATCAAAAGTTTTTCCGAAATTCTAAATTATAACAAATTGGGACAGTGTTTGTTGGGACAATTGGGACAATTGGGACAGTGTTTCCTGCCCGAAACGCTTAGCGTAATAGTGGCTTGAGGCATTGTATGTACTATCTCTATCTATAAATCCATCAACCTTTGTATTTCATCCTTGTATGTATGTACCTTACCTGAATACATATTTGTATTTTGTATTTGTAATTACGACCAAGTTGTGAATCATTTCTTACTGAAGACGTCAAAGGTGGTGTGGACGCTGCCTGGAGGATGACCTTGGAGAAGGAGAGTAAGGTTGTAGTCCCCGGCGTCTTGTAGGGTGTAAGGAGGTAACAGATGCAGGGTAAGGAAGCCCTGGTGACACTGATCTTCCTGTCCCACCTCTGTACAGGTCCCGTTGAGGAGCACCTTTCCTGCGGGAGCCAGCCGACAACGGTAGCGATAACAGTGCTGTTATCATGGTACATATCGAGAAAATAGTGGGTGAGGAGGTAGAAGTAAAAAAGAAAAATGAGAGAGAGAGAGAGAGAGAGAGAGAGAGAGAGAGAGAGAGAGAGAGAGAGAGAGAGAGAGAGAGAGAGAGAGAGAGAGAGAGAGAGAGAGAGAGAGAGAGAGAGAGAGGGAGAGAGAGAGACAGAGAGAGACAGAGAGAGACAGAGACAGAGGGAGAGAGAGAGAGAGAGAGAGAGAGAGAGAGAGAGAGAGAGAGAGAGAGAGAGAGAGAGGGAGAGAGAGAGACAGAGAGAGACAGAGAGAGACAGAGACAGAGGGAGAGAGAGAGAGAGAGAGAGAGAGAGACAGACAGACAGACAGACAGACAGACAGACAGACAGACAGACAGACAGACAGACAGACAGACAGACAGAGACAGACAGACACTGAAATTCTAGGATTTACAGAATGTGCTACGATCACTGAAAACTGAAGTCATTTGGGTTTATTCATTATAATCTAACAAATGTGCATTTGTTATCACTGAAGCTGCCGTTCCTTACCACTAGGATGCGTCCAGATGAAATACGGTTCCAGACAAGTAGAAAACCGGATAATCCAGTCGACAGTGGCTGGCTCCGTACGGCTGCTGGTGTCGAAGACGTCCGCGCTCTGCTTGAGGTCGACAGTGTGGTCGAGGGTGTGGTTGAGCCTCGAAGGAGGATCGACACTGAGACTTGGGGCTCTCTGTGAATCTGGAGGAGGAGAAGCAACACATCACATATTCCTCCAGCCGGCGTGGGTAAAAAAAGAAAGTAGGTGGAACGTGAGTGTGTGTAGGTTGGGTTACTGTTTTGCCTGAGTAGAAACAATCCAATTGACCAATCCGCATTTTCAGCGGATTGGTCAATTTTTGGTAAATAAATTGCGACGTGTTAGACGGGAGGACAGGTTGTTGCACAGCTGACATCAGCTGACGCAATGGTTCCCGCCATGACACACAGCTGACAATTTTTCCCGCCCTGAGACACAGCTGACCCAATCGTTCCCGCCCTAACTCACCAATGACTCCTACGTTAATAGTGGCACTCGTGAGGACTCCAGGCTCTCCCGGCCATAGCACCAGGCACCCGTACTCTCCTGGCACCGTTAGCGGCTCTGACGACGTCGTCACACCGTCTGACGTCACTCTTGTGTCTTCTGACGTCACGCTTGGGTCTTCTGACGTCACGTTTGGATCTTCTGACATCACGGTTGTCCTGACAGTCGCCCTGAGGTCTGGCCAGACAAGACTCTTGACTGGGCCCTGGTGATGGTACAAAGTGCATATGTACCATCTTAAAATAGTGATAATCTATTATGTACCATCTAAAATAGTGATAATATGTACCATCTTATCTTAAAATAGTGATAATCTCTTCCAACCCCTCCTCGGCCAAGCCACGGCCAAGCCACGGCCAAGCCTCAACCAAGCCTCGGCCAAGCCTCGGCCAAGCCTCGACCAAGCCTCGACCAAACCTCGGCCAAGCCTCGGCCAATCCCAGTGACGCGTTTATCAACAGTAATCATCCATAATTCAAATCAGTATTTCCTCAAAAACAAATTATTATATTGTGCTTTAAAATGTTGTGTATGTGTAGTTCTAGGGGTAGATTATGTTATGCATTTGGGTTCTGTTGGCCAATATTTGCATTTGCAATACGTGGGTGAAGTACTTTGTCCTCAGGCTAAGCTCGTTAAAGCAGCGGCTGCCTCCTTGCCCCTCACCTACACACACAGATACATTCATCAATTTTAACGTATTGTGCATTAAACAAAATGGTTTATTCTCATACGTTATTATTTTATATTGAAGTTCTATGTAAAATTAGAAGTTGGTTTGGTTAGGTGTTTATAGGTTCTGTTGGCGATTATTTGAGCACTTAAAGTAACTTCTTTGATTTGAACAATTACTTTCTTAACTTGAACAATCGCTTTCTTAATGTGAACAATTGCCTTAACTTGAAAAATTACTTTCTTAACTTGAAAAATTACTTTCTTAACTTGAAAAATTACTTTCTTAACTTGAAAAATGACTTTCTTAACTTGAAAAATTACTTTCTTAACTTGAAAAATTACTTTCTTAACTTGAAAAATAACTTTCTTAACTTGAAAAATGACTTTCTTAACTTGAAAAATAACTTTCTTAACTTGAAAAATAACTTTCTTAACTTGAAGAGTAACTTTCTTAACTTGAAAAATAACTTTCTTAACTTGAAAAATGACTTTCTTAACTTGAAAAATAACTTTCTTAACTTGAAAAATAACTTTCTTAACCCGAACAACAACTTCCTTAACTCGAACAACAACTTTCTAAACTTTAACAATAACAACTGTACTAGCCAATGACACTTGAATTAGTACCTTACTGAGCCGTCGTCCACCGGGAGTGACAATGGTCAGGTCGTACCCCGAGAAGGCTCTGTTGGGGTCGTCGACGACTCTGTAGGCCTGGCAGGTGAGGTTGAAGGTGGCTCCAGGGGCCAGGTGGTAGGTGGGGGTCGTGGCCTCCACCCTGTACCCCTGAGACAGGTGGTAGGTGGGGGTCGTGGCCTCCACCCTGTACCCCTGAGACAGGTGGTAGGTGGTGACATTCTCCACCATGTACCACGAAGAAGTGGTCAAGGTGAGTTTAAGTTCCCAACAGCCTATGGGAGTAGGCAAATACGAGAACATAATAACAATTACATGAACATAGGCGTTAATAAATTACGATAAATATATGAGGAGGGATGGGGGCCACCACCACCACTGGTTGATGTGAGGACCCTTTGTCTCAGTGAAGAGAATAAATGACCTTCCGGGGAATTCATCTTGGACCCCAGGTATGGATTTCGGTATTGTATTCTATTTCCCCTATTTTTTGTATGTTTTATTTGCTAATAAATCCAGCTGTCTAATGCACATATGTACACATACTGGCGTATACATCCACATATTGAAACACAATTTTAGTGACATACACATTCCTCGTACATAAGTGATGATATACGCATACACAGATTGAAACGCACTCGCCTGCACACTCACACACCAGTTAAGTGCACGAAACAGAGGACATTCATAAAAATATCTGTTATCAAGACTGATAAACACGACAATAACAAAACAAAAGACTGTCGTACTGACCCTTGAAGTGTCTGTAGTATTTCTCCCGCATATCACTGAACGCTTCTTCCGAGGTCTCTCGCGCCCCCAACGGACGGAAGACTCCCGCCTCCTGGGTCTTCTCCAGAAAGATTATATAATATGTCCGTCTGAACGGGAAGTGCCACAGGCCATCTGAGGAGCCGTTGTCAAGATCCGCCACGATGCTCAGGCTGAAGGGCGAGAGGGTCTTGCTCCGGACGCACGGGCTTTGGATCGGCTGTACACGAACGACCTGATTCTTTCCCTCCGGCTGCCCCGTCGCGTTCTTGACGAAGGCCAAGAAGGACACCGAAGAGGAAGATATCAGCTCCTCGAGGGTGTAGGAGGCTGTGGAGGGCGGCGGCAGGTCCTTCTACCCGGAACATCTTAGAGGTGGTAGCCGCCAGAGCCGTCGAGGACATCGCTAGGACTAGAGCCAGGTAGAGCGGACGCATGGTGACAGGTCTTGTGGCCGCGTGGGACTGTCAGTCGAGCCGAAGAACGCGTTTCCCGCCAGAAATGATCAGGTGATAAGCTGCTCTCCGACATCAAGGTTGCTATTTGCAACATCAGTAGCAACAGCAGCAGTAATATTAGCGACAGCAGCAGCGGCAGGGGCCATTAGCAGAATCAATACACTATAAGAAGCAGTAGCAGTAATCAGTGGATTAACAGCCGTGGTATTGGCAAGAACAATGGATACAACGACGGTGGTATTGGCAACAACAGTGTTATTGATCAGTAACGGCAGTAGTCACAGTAACACCGTCAGTAGTCACAGTTACATTAACGGTGAGCAGATCTACCAATAGTTCCATCACCATCGACAGAACAAACTTGTCTGTGTTGGCGCTTCAATATAATTCTCCACACATGCGCGCATGCGCCCTCTTACTTACCGTGTGACAGGTGTGTACCATAATACCCCCAGGTGTACCATAAGGTGTACCACAGGCTGTACCACAAGGAGTATTACGAGGTGTACCTTAGAAGTGTACCGTAAGGTGAAACATGAGGCGCATCATAAGGGTGTACCATGATATGTATTACGAGGTGTACCATACTGTGTACCACGAGGTGTACCATAGGCTCTACAATAGTGTTCTAAATCACGTGTCAAGGGCTGTGACCCCTGATGACCCCGACGACGACGAGGACGACGACTCGTGCTACGAGTCGTCGTGACGGGAGGTCTTGGTGGTATATCGATGCTCTTATATAGGAGGTGGTATATCGATGCTCCTCTATAGGAGGTGGTATATCGCTGCTCCTTATATATTTCACGTGAGGAAGTAGGGTTAATTATACTCTGTGAAAATGTCTGCTATTATGTCTTCACAGCTTGCCATCTGTCTGTCTCTGTCTCTGTCTCTGTCTCTCTCTCTCTCTCTCTCTCTCTCTCTCTCTCTCTCTCTCTCTCTCTAGACATGCGCTAACGACACAATGCCCTGAACTATGCCACGATAAGGTGAAAGAATTACAACCTACAAACAAGTTACAATTCTTTTACCATGTCGTGGCACAGTTGACTAAGGCCCATCTGGAAACATCCCGTGCGTAGGCTCGACATCTTATCAGGGCCCCTTGTGGATTTGCTCATTTGATATATCACGCTATAGTGATTTATGTGTGTATATTATATATATTATATAAGTTTTGAGGGACTATATTTTGGTCATTTAATCAAGACCTTCTTGACCCCAAAAGAACTTCTTATATTGTAAAATAAGACAAAATATTGGAGCTATTTAATGGGATCGAACCTGCGTGCTTGGACTCCTCATGCACAAGCAATAACACCTCACAAATACATCTCCACCTCGTGGCATTGTGCAATGTAATATCATATTTATAAACCATTCTTCATGATAAAAAAAATATTACCAGGAAAAATATATTATACAAGAGACTACCATCGTGACAGCGATAAGAACAGGAAAAACAGGAACGGTATTTAATAACATAAAAAAATATTTATGTCTTGATGCGGATGCTAGGCTGCCAGGCACCTGATTAACAGTAAGATTACATGTCACATTTGCCTATATATATATATATATATATATATATATATATATATATATATATATATATATATATATATATATATATATATATATATATATATATATATATATATATATATATATATATATATATATATATGTCGTACCTAGTAGCCAGAACTCACTTCTGAGCCTACTATGCAAGGCCCGATTTGCCTAATAAGCCAAGTTTTCATGAATTAATTGCTTTTCGACTACCTAACCTACCTAACCTAACCTAACCTAACTTTTTCGGCTACCTAACCTAACCTAACCTATAGAGATAGGTTAGGTTAGGTTAGGTAGGGTTGGTTAGGTTCGGTCATATATCTACGTTAATTTTAACTCCAATAAAAAAAATTGACCTCTTACATAATGAAATGGGTTGCTTTATCATTTCATAAGAAAAAAATTAGAGAAAATATATTAATTTATGAAAACTTGGCTTATTAGGCAAATTGGGCCTTGCATTGTAGGCTGAAAAGTGAGTTCTGGCTACTAGGTACGACATATATATATATATATATATATATATATATATATATATATATATATATATATATATATATATATATATATATATATATATATATACATATACACATATACATATATGTATATGTATATGAATTTTTAAGACAGGTGAGATTATCAGGTCGACGCAACTCGAGAAGAATTACAAAATAAAATAAGTGAAAATTGCCTAAATCGAAGGTATGAAACTAAGGGCCTTTGACATTAAATGAAAATCTGTAGGATGGATTTTTTGTAAGGGTCATTTTAGTGAAGTTGTTGAGCGGATTATATAGACCATATTTTTTATCTTATATGGCATTTTATTATTTCGGAAGGTCATGTTTTGTCAGTATACGGCAGCCTTCAAGAGCCGGAATTGTAGCATCGTTCGTCATTCACGACGGACGTCTTTAAGCTCCATAACCTAGAGTTCAGGTTATCAAGTTAACGAAGACTATACTTGGAGTCACGTGACAAGTGAAGATCTGGCGTTGAAGAAACATGGTATCTTGTTGCCACGTAGACTGGAGCAGGGTACGAGTTCAGCTACTGCGGAAGGTGGACCCATTTCATGTGTAATGACCTCTTCGCTATGCATGCGATTGAGTCACAACAACGTGGCTGAAGTATGTTGACCAGACCACACACTAGAAGGTGAAGGGACGGCGACGTTTCGGTCCGTCCTGGACCATTCTCAATCGACTTGAGAATGGTCCAGGACGGACCAAAACGTCGTCGTCCCTTCACCTACTAGTGTGTGGTCTGGTCAACACCTCTTCGCTAGTCTGAGGCAGGTCAACACTACATCTACCTCCACCAGCCATCTCTCGTCCTCACCAACCAGCTGCTGTGGCCATTACGTGTCACCAAGGAACACGTGTAGAAGCTGCTATGTCAAAGGAGAGTACGCACGAACGCTTCTGAAGCTGTAAGTATCGGACTTATTTTGAGCCGAGTGTTCCAGTGTTTAATTGAGATCGCACGGAGGTGCATACGGGCTGCTCGGCCAGTCCACCTCACTGTCCTCACTGCTACAGTGATCAGCCGAGTTCTGAGTTCATTGTGTTCCGAATATCTTGTACTCAAGCGGTTTCGGAAAACGTCCGATGGATCACCTCATTAAGTAGTGACATTGAGTGATACTCAACACCAATGTGTCAAGAATAGCTACCGAGGTAGATGTATTTTTATATATTACTGTGTATACCATACACAGTAATGTTCCTGGATATCTAGACTTAAGAGCCCCTGTATGATTTCTGCCAGCTGTTGTAAGTGAAGCCAGAGGCAGCAGTGCCACGTATCATGCCAGCGTCAGGTGTAGGACACACCTGCGCTGCACGATTAGGTTAGAATTTTGCTCAGGAGTGAAGGGAAGAGAGTTTTGAAGGGAAAGCGCCAAGCCATTACGAGCACTTGGAAGGGGTCAGGATAAAGATTTGGGATGGGACGGGGAGGGAGGGGGGAAGGAATGGGGGCAAAACCACCTTGGAGGGTCGGGGATTGAACGCCGACCTGCATGAAGCGAGTCCTGCGCTGCACGAACTGGTCGAATTCATCACGAAACAATGACACTATCTCTGAGAGTGCCTGCGACTGTCTTATGTTGTTGTGTAGTAGTGTAAATAAACTAAATGTTATCTCAAGACTTTATATAAGACGCTCACTCTTTGTTTACATCAATGGTCCCTTACTACTGATATATATGTAGGCTAATCATGCATTTCACGATGAAAATGAATATCAGGGCGACGGCAATCATCTTGTTAAGATATGTTTATTAAAATTCTTCACGATGTTTACAGCATATAACTATCTTCATCATCAGATCGACGAGAGTCACACTTCAGCAGTTAAGAAAGAACACCATTGTTGAAAATCTAGGTTAAAATCTAGTCGAAATGTTATTTTGATGTTTAAAAGCGACAATGAACTACGGGCTCACCATAGCCCGTGCTACTTGGAACTTTTTGTTCCAGGTAACGAATCTTAAAACAACAACAGCGATAATGAACCTGTCATCCAAAACTGATGGTACCTACGACGACGAAGATTGGAACGAACACAATATGGATTGTTGCTCAGACGAAATACATAACTGAATGAATTTAAGCGCAATGATAATGACTTATCTAGAATACAAAACTCTACTTACATTCAATGATCAATATAATAAGAATATCCACACATTAATATATATATAAATGAAACTTTAATTAAGTTAGTCAATTTGACGAAACTCAAGTAAATATCTGAATTATTTTTCATAAAATTTACGAACATTGAAGATAATGAAAATAAATATTAAGAACAAAATATAGAAAACTGGTAATGATTTATATAATGCAATAAAATAAATTACTAATTCTCAATAATGCAATTAAAACAAACACAAACAAGGACAATGATAAAGACTAACGCATCTTTTAAAATATTAAGACGGGAAGCTAAACAAACTTTGAACACAATTTAACCTTGGACAGGTGTACAGCAGTCGTTTTTATGACTGTCATTTTCCAGACAAACTCGGAACGTATTAATAGACAATGATTTCTTTAATATAAGATGCTCGATAAGTCCATAATTCCATCAGGAAGGATAAGAATACTGGAATCATAAAGGTTCCCCTCACACTAGTGTACCCATGAATAAACAGTCGTTTTCTGAAACAAATGGGAGACTAATTTGAAAAGCAACTGTTTGATGAAGCTGACTTTGATGTTATAGACAATTACAATTAATTAACATTAATTAAACAATTAATGTTATAAACAATTATCTTTGATCTTAGATTAATGGAGGTATTTTAAAATTAAAGAAACAAAAGTGCAAATAGTTGATATATTTATGAAAAATGAGATATTAAGTAACTCGGTTATCTACCATTCTATTATTCACTCAATCTAATGCTACTCACTCATCTATCAACTTTACTAACTAATCTATGCGTATCTTTACTCACTCATTTGTTACTTTTTCTACTTCCTCATCTATCTCCTGCAACCAAATTTATTCATATCTAACACTTATACATCTTGGGTGGACCTATCTCCAGAAGGTCACGTATGACTGCGTTTTGTATCTGATTTACCCTCGATGAGGTCAGGAAGCCGACGGCTTGTCCAAAGTCCCCATATTTGTATTGATCTTTCCCAGGTAGATTTGCAAACAGAACACATTTTTTAGCAATTACGGCTTCGGCGGGTAAGCGGTTCCTCTTTTGTCCACACACACACCCACTACCGTCTTCAAACTTGTTATATGTGATACCCAATTGTGATCTGATAGTTTCTGTTTAAACTCATGTTTGTTCTCTTAAAATTTACGTTATCCTGTATCTAAACAATTGTGAATAGTGTTAATGTAAAATTTAAGGAATTCTGTAACTTGCTCATCAATGCTGTAACTTAGTTAAACGAATATTGGGGTTCATTTTCTGAGCACATTATGTGTCTCTGTAATCTTTTTCCACTATAACTCAGGATCGGTATGATGTGCGCTGCCTCTCATTGAATGGCTATGAGGATTTATTTATTTATTTTGTATTTATATACTGTATATACAAGAGGTTACATTGGGTTTATGAGAGTACATAGCATGATGTGTTCACATTCTTGTAAAATCCACTAGTACGCACAGCGTTTCGGGCAGGATATATAATAAAAGAACTAAACCATCAGATGCTATATGGTACATACTAGTTAATACTTATTATTATTATTATTATTGTAGTTATAGTTGATAGTACCAACATCGTTATACACTCACACTGTAACTCACAATGTTCGTTTTCTGTGTTTTAAGGATATAGAGAAAACGAGCATATTCGGCTCTACCCATTTTATTTACCCGTAATTACTTTTAGTTCAATTTCTCTCTAATGGCCCTGACGGAGATAGGGAAGCCGGCGCCTTGTCGAAGGATACCCCTCCTCCCATTGTCTAGATGATTTTTTCCAACTGGATTTTAAACTGAAGTAATGTCTTGGGAGACTTCTGATAAGGCGCCGGCATCCTGTCCTCGTCGGGGACACTACAGAGATGTGCCCGTCAAGTAAATTCAGGTACATTTATGGCTTTGGAGGGTAGGAAGTTCCATGGGTTTATAACCCAGTGGTTGAAAAAGCATCTCAGGTTTTCTGTCCTACATTGTGGCTTGTTGAGCTTGAAATCGCTGCTCTTTGATCGTGTTATATCTCACCTTTTAAAGAAGTGATTTGGATCAATATCCTCCAATTTGTTCAGTATTTCGAGGGTATAGTACCTTGCGGTACCCCACTCATCATATTTTTCAGTCAGATTCATTTCGACTTAGGACGACACTGCTTAAACCAATGCTGTATACATTTAGGAATTTTAACATTCATTCTATGTGTTTGTAATTTTCTAGCCAATCTTTCACGTGGTACATTATAAAAAGTACCACACGGGACTACCCACGGCATAGGTTCGAACCCACATCACGGCTCCTACGGATTTTCTCATTATCTAAAGTGTGAGGGAAGCCCATGCATACTACGTCAACTGAAAGTCCTTTGTCTGAATAGTTCGTTACCATTTTCTAAAACGTGAGCAGATTAGTTATATGTAATCTGGCGGATATTATATGTAAACTTCCACTTAAACGTAGACTGAGGTAATGAATAGGCTAATGTCATATACATATGCAGGTGATGGTCATTTATTAGCTATTAGCGGTCATATATGACCTGGTGGGGATCATACAAAAGTAAGTGGAAGGCATTTGTATATTGTCTTAATGTTTGAAAGGAAATACAGCCTCAGAGGCGCCCAAGAAATGGAACTTTATTGCAATTTGTCAACTTGCACATTACATTGATAAGCGCAATGCTTTACCGAGCAATATTGCACACCACATTAATTACAGCAACTTATGATGTCCTCAACCCTTCCTGAGGACCTCAGATGGCTATGAAGTCAGACGAAGATGCGTCCGGAGTACTGTATACACCTTACCAGGGTGTGGGCAGTCAACAGGTCTCTTCCTCCCTCTCTTTCCCCCTCTACGACGCTGTAGGTTGAATAGAGCGCACCGTCGCCAAGCTTCGGGATGTATTGCTCCGGTTTAATGAGGTGGGGACCCGTCCATGTCCCATGTGGGACCATGAGGGACCATGTGGGACCTTGTGGGACCGTGGACCGTTCTCATGCTGGGAACGAACGGCCTTGGCGCCAGACAGTTTCTGGGTACGAGGCTTCGCGAATGAGACACTAGTTAACTTGTCATGATTAGCCAACTACCACCACATACGAAATCTAACGAAGATTCTTTTCAGTTAAGACACACAGTACAGGTGATGCTTCCCACACTTCATAACCACGAGGAGCCGCTAGAGGTTAGATATTCAAAGTAGGCGTGAATTAAATTTGTCAACAAACAGCAGTAGCCAATAAGGAGCCGCGTAGCGAGGCAGTGGGAGGAGCTCCGAGAGGCTGCGACCTCTTGCTCCGCCCCATCGTTGTGACCCTTGTGAAGAGCAGCGTGTTTTTCACCTGAAATTAGATGTTAGAAATATATAAAGACTATCGATAATCTATATTATATAGTCACATAAATTTTTATGTTATCTAGAGTGAAAACAGATAAGTCATCCTTAAAATAGTTATTTAAAAAAAATAAGGAAAATGACTAATATGGCAAGTTCCAATGGGTAAAAGTTTTACAAATTAATTTATTCTTAGACCGAAAATCTTAAATAATAATAATAATAAAAATAGTAATCTTAATATAATAGTTATGTTAAATAAATTATGATCTCGATGGGTAACTCTCATTCAGATCTCTGTTAAGAATAAAACTAAAATATTATTCAAATTAATAAAAAATAAACTTTATAAATATTGATCAATTACTTGCATATACTTGCATTACTATAAATTACGGGCTCGCCATAGCCCGTGCTACTTGGAACTTTTTATTCCAGGTAAGCAAATCTTAAACAACAACATATTGTAAAAATTACACCAGTGATAATTACACAACTGACTGACCAATCCTTATAGACGATCATTGGTGCGGTGGTCACGGTACTGTGTACGTTTAGGGGTGATCCTGGACGGCATGGGTTCGAATCCTGGCCGGGTCAAAGAGTTCTTAGTGATATATGGCTTGCGCGTTCATGCAACTTTCTCACATAATTCATAATATTTGAAAAATAAACAATAGGCAAGACAAATTGCTCACTAAACAGGAATTTTAATGTGGCGTTCCAATTGACGTAATCAAGTCCCGTGCCTGTCACACTCTAGTGGTTAGACGGTCTGTGAGCGTCTCTCTCTCTCACACACACACACACACACACACACACACACACACACACACACACACACACACACACACACACACACACACACACACACACACACACAGGTCTAGGAGGAATGGTATAGAAAATGGCTGCTAAAGTCCAACTCAGGAAAGTGTAAGGTGATGAAATTAGGCGAAGGGAGCAGGAGGCTGAACACAATGTACCATCTGGGAGGTGAAATCCTGCAAGAGTCAAATAGAGAGAAGGATCTTGGGGCTGATATCACACCGACCCTGTCCCCAGAGGCCCACATCAAAACGATATCATCAGCGGCATATGCTAGACTGGCCAACATAAGAACTGCCTTTAAAAACTTGTGTAAGGAATCGTTCAGGACCTTGTATACCACTTATGTAAGACCAATCCTAGAGTATGCAGCTCCAGCCTGGAGTTCATACCTAGTTAAATACAAGACAAAGTTAGAGAAGATCCAGCGGTATGCCACCAGGCTGGTCCCGGAACTGAGAGGAATGAGCTACGAGGAAAGGCTAAAGGAGCTGAACCTCACATCCCTGGAAAACAGAAGAGTAAGGGGAGACATGATAACCACCTACAAAATTTCCAGGGGAATTGACAGGGTGGACAAAGACAAATTCTTCACCACGGGTGGGACACGAACAAGGGGACACAGAAACTTAGTACCCAGATGAGTCACAGAGACGTTAGAAAGAATTTTTTCAGTGTCAGAGTAGTTAATAAATGGAATGCATTAGACAGTGATGTGGTGGAGGCTGACTCCATACACAGTTTTAAATGTAGATATGATAGAGCCCAGTAGGCTCAGGAATCTGTACACCAGTTGATTGACAGTTGAGAGGCGGGACCAAAGAGCCGAAAGCACAACTAGGTGAGTACACAGAAGCAAGTAAAAGGCTGAGCGGACAGCACTAGGGAGTCGAAACCCAAAGAGCCCGGGTTCGATTCCCGGTCGAGGCAGAAACAAATGGGCATTCTTTCACCCGATGGCCCTGTTCACCTAGCAGTAAAGAAGTATCTGGGAGTAAGACAGCTGTTACGGGCTGCATCCTGGGCATGTGTGTGTGTGTGTGTGTGTGTGTGTGTGTGTGTGTGTGTGTGTGTGTGTGTGTGTGTGTGTGTGTGTGTTTATGGTGAAATTTAAGCATCAGATATAATAAGAGAAACAACAGTTCGAGAATCCGCACATTAAACAACAGACAGTTAGAAAGGCGGGGCCCAGGAGCTAACACCTCGATCCAGCAGGCACAAATAGTAAATACAAATACTGTAGAAAATACACACGCACGCCACAAAAAAATGCGTGTATGTTTACGAATCCTCGTCATACATCACGAACATTCATCATAAAAACTACAATGAAACAATCAAACAACGTAGTTAGTGTCTCAAACAATCACCCAACAAACCACATTTAACACAACAAAATTAAACTAATTAAAAAAAAATATTAATATATAGAACAAAAATAAGTAAAATAAAAGGAAGGAAATATAAGAAACATAAGAAAAGGAAGAGAGAGAAAAAAAGACCACTCAATGCGAATTTCCTAAAAGAACGGACAATCAACTTGCAACACACGTTCGGGGAAAACTTAAATTGGATTTTTCGTTGGTCGCCGGTCAGTGTTTGGACCACTGAGGAAGGGAGCAGACCACACCATTTCGGGGGGGGGGGAAGAGGAGGGGACATTAGACCACTTGTAGGAGGCGACCAGAATGCTAAGGGAATGCACATTATCGTATCGAAGTCGTCTTATGAAAGATGAGTTTAAAAGAGTCCTTGTAAATAATGCAAAATAGTCAATAAACATATTCCTAAGAGTGAGGTTATGAAGGATTGTGAAGGGTTGTGGAGGATGGCCAAACTTGACATCACAGGAGTGACGTGAGGTTGTGGAGGATGGCCAAACTTGACATCACAGGAGTGACGTGAGGTTGTGAAGGATGGTCAAGGGTGACATCACAGGAGTGAAATCCTCCACAGGTTATGGAGGATGGCCAAGGGTGACATCAGCGGTATCCAGTATTCACACAATACATCACTGTTTTGGAAGTTGGAGTGAGTAAAAGTGTTCAGGAACAGAGTGAAGGGTGGCCAGGAACAAGCCAGAGAACAAACAGAAACATACAACAGTTCAAACGAAAACAAGCAACGCAAAATACAGCAACAAACGTGAGAGCAGAAAGTCAATATCACTATTCCCAGTGTTGCATTCGAAAATGAAAAGTGAAAATGCACCAATATTTGTTATTTCCAAGAGGAAGAGACGGCACTGCAGCAAGTGCTGAAGGAGCTTAGTAAAATCATTATACATTTGTCAAGGAAAGGCCTGTCTTATAATGTTCACTTATGTTCTACTTATAATGTTCACATCACGTCCCATCATCAGAACTACACTGGATATACCATTCATAATCCTGAAGGATAGAGGACGCTACCTAACATTTTTCATAAGAAAAAAAATTAACATTCGCAATAATAATGTCATTATTTGACGTATACCTCTGGGACCTGAGAGGGTGAACCCCTTCGTTCTGTGGAATACAGAACGGGATCTTAACTAATGTAAATTCATATGAAACATTCAATCACAAGTGATTGATTTATCTATGAGAAAACACGGGGGCTGGACGATGGGATCGAACACTGGGGCGTCATTGATAGCGGATTCAATCACATGGTACTGTCCTCAATATTTTCTTATTAATATCATAAGATATTGTTAGGTTAGGGTTAGGTGTTTACAATTGATTTATGACGTTTTTAAAGTTTCAAACTGGGAGTGAGTGAAGCTTGTTTCGAATCACTGATTCGAAACAAGTGAGCAACACACATACACACGCACACAATTTATACAACTATTTGTAGTTTTATATATATAGTTCAATTCGAATCACTGATTCGAACACAGTGAAATTGACTTCAGTATAAAAAAACAAGACAATCTCTTTCACTAACAAGTGAGCATTTAACCCGTGCGTTGTATTACGAACCCCAAAACGAACCGAACCCTCCATACAAACCTTCCACCACATGGAGAGTGAGGTTGGCAGGTCGAGCGAGGTGAGGTTCGCAGGTATACGACCCGGCGTCCTCCCACGTCACGTTGGAGATGACGAGGGAGCTAGCCAGGTGGTGCTTGACGACTCTCAAGGGTCGTCGAGGGGAGTAGTTGATCATAGTATTGTTGTGGAACCAGAAGATGTAATCCGGAGGCTCAGTGGCAAGCTCCACCGTGCAGTGGAGCCGGAGTCGACCCCCGGTGTGGACGTGAACCTCTGGCCCGCCTCCAATCACCGCTCGCGCCTCTGTAACAGCCTCGTTCAGGTGGTGGTACTATTACCCTTTCCTAACTGCTCGTTCATTTTGACTGCAGTGTCAGGAAGCGCTACCGTACCCTGATAGTGATGACCTCGTACAGGCAGTTGTGAAATTATTGTTCTCCATTTTCTATGATCATACTAACTTCAGGCATTATGACAATACATACAAGGTAGAGTATAATTTATTAGCGGTTATGAACTGCGACTGTTGACTAATAACTGGCATTATTCCGCGAGTTGGCCTCGGCAACTTGCTAACTACACATTCGCAGTAATTTGTTTAAATTATGTCATTTTAATTGTAGTTAAAGTTAAACATTTTGCAATGGAAATACGATATGAACTTCAACATTATCAGAGGTGCTTTAAATGTAAACTAAGAGTTAAAGCTTATATAATGAAGCTTATATAATATGGGGCAATGATGGCATGTTGAAATACAATCCCAATAGATACACCTTAGCTTTCTAGTCTACGTCAGTACCCCCTGCACCAAATTCTCTTTTCTTTTTTCTCTAATTCTCCCTTTTTATCGTTTAGTACTCTCTTTTTCTCCTGTTCCCCTCCCCCCTCTCTGACTTATCAACTTCCCGCAACCCGCTGTCTACCTGTACCCTATCGTCACCTCCTCCTATCCCATATTAACCGGTCCCTTCCACTCCCCATTCCAACAATCTATCCCCAACCTTTCCTAACAAACTAACCCCACGTCCCATCTCTCCTTAACCAGTTATCTCCCCCTAGTTCCTTAGCAAGCTATCCTCCCTTCCGCCCTAACAACCTACCAGGCTAACTAACTACCCCCCCCCCACAACCACTCACTCACCAACAACCTTGAGAGTGAAGAAGAGTGAAGCTGGAGGGTGAGTAGTGAGTTGACACTCGTAGAGGCCAGCGTCACTCTGGCGAACGTCCCTCACCGAGAGTTCCCACAGCTGCTCCAGGTCAGGTCAAGGGTCACCACGCACGCCAAGGGGGTCAACAGGAACGTCAAGGGGGTCAGTCACCATGCACGCCAACACCATGGGTTGTATGGTTGGGTTCAAATAGAATCATTAATTTGTGGTAACAGTTGTATGTTAAAAATCTGTGGTAAATATTGTATATTTACATGTTGCAAGGTTGGGGTTTTGATTATAAATATATATATATATATATATATATATATATATATATATATATATATATATATATATATATATATATATATATATATATATATATATATATATATATATATATATATATATATATATATATATATAACTTTAGAACACTTTCCCACCAGGAGACTCGAACCCTAGCCAGCACAGAAGCCTTCCAGCAACTGGCATAACAGGTACGCCTTAACCCGCTCCACCACCCGCTCAGACCCTTAAAAGAGATGGTAATGTCTATGCCTTAAGCATAGACACTGTGTCTTCCCATATTAACAGGGACTTGATGAAATTAACGTCTAAATGACCCCTCACTTGCTCTAGTGCTCTTGGGAGGTGGTGATCTTTGGTGTATTTAAATACTCCGAAATTACCATCTCTTTTAAGGGTCTGAGCAGGTGGTGGAGCGGGTTAAGGCGTACCTGTTATGCCAGTTGCTGGAAGGCTTCTGTGCTGGCTAGGGTTCGAGTCTCCTGGTGGGAAAGTGTTCTAAAGTTGTATACTTAACTCTCGTGTTTAGGAGAGTTGTGCCTTAGGCATATATATATATATATATATATATATATATATATATATATATATATATATATATATATATATATATATATATATATATATATATATATATATATATATATATATATTGTTGTTAATGGGACCACGTTTACGATAAATTACAAATATGTAGAGTAGGACTGTGTGTGTGTGTGTGAGGGAGGTCAAGGACCAGTGCAGCTGTGTCAGGAGTGAGGAACACCCAACAGGAGAGACAGACAGACAGACAGACAGAACAAAGGCGGTCGACGTACCCTCTGGTGTCTGACGTGGGTCACGGCATACCTGTCCTCCGACGAGTACACCTGTCCCCCAGCCGTCAGCAGCTGGTCCTCGTCCCTCTTCATCCAGGTCACCTGCCGGAGGGAGAGGAAGGGTAGGGGGGTGAGACACACACACACAGGCTTACACGCCGCCAACAACCTCCTCCACTCCACAAAACCCAATTCATTAACCTGCATTTGCATCTAAATGAGAAACAAATATTCCCATTCCCTGACGGAGCCCGGATGTCGGGGGTGTCTCTCGTATTCTGGGTTGATATACTGTCCGTTCTCCAGCTCCTGGTTTTCTTCCTTTTCTCTCTCATTACACTCTTTATTGACTTTATAATTTATTGTATTTCATCTCGTTTATTCTGTACTACTTTGATTTTTTTTATCGATTTGAAACGCGATTCTCAGGCAATTTTAGGTATTTCTTTTAGAGTTATGGACATTATTGATATGTAAAATAATTCATCCATTTTCGCGTTCTTGGAATCTTTGTACAACTATCAAAGTAAACTTAATCTATTCTAACGTAACCTATCCTAGCATAGACTAATCTAGCTTAATCTAACCTAGCCTAGCATAGACTAATCTAGCCTAATCTAACCTAGCCTAGCATAGACTATTCTAGCTTAATCTAACCTAGCCTAGCATAGACTAATCTAGCTTAATCTAATCTAGCTTAATGTAACCAAGCCTAGCATAGACTAATCTAGCTTAATCTAATCTAGCCTAATCTAACCTAGCCTAGCATAGACTAATCTAGCTTAATCTAATCTAGCCTAATCTAACCTAGCCTAGCATAGACTAATCTAGCTTAATCTAATCTAGCCTAATCTAACCTAGCCTAGCATAGACTAATCTAGCTTAATCTAATCTAGCCTAATCTAACCAAGCCTAGCATAGACTAATCTAGCCTAATCTAACAATATATTCAAAGTTTTTTTCTAAAATGTGAGCTAGCTGCGAATATTGTCAACTAACTACTATACCTCGATTACTTGAACAAATTCATAACAGCAAATCTAAGTTCACGCACTAACATCCAAATCACTGGCCGTAAACACAAGCTGAACAAATATGTTTTTGAATGTGTTGTTATTTTTGTTGTTAAAGATTCGCTACCTGGAACAAAAAGTTCCAAGTAGCACGGGCTATGGTGAGCCCGTATTTTTTCCTTCTTGAATGTTTCTCGAAGTTGTTTACCAACGTAAGAACTGTTCCTTTCTGAAACAGGAAGCATCACGCGCTGAATATCTTTATAAACTGCTTAGCCTGGCGGAGTTGGTCAAAGTTTGTCATTTAAAACTTCGTTAAATTCCTGTAAACTTTTTTGCGCTAGAGCAGACATTTTGTAAAAAAGATATCAGGCAAATAATTCACCCTAAAATCAGTGCTGGTTCATCTGGATCATATGGAAAAAAGCGCTTTTGATCAAAGACTTATTACCAGCAATTTAACAAAGTACAAGGCTTAACTAACACAGTAACAAAGCTTAACTAATTTAACCCTAAGCCATTACGAATAGGTCTACGACATGTAGCCGTAATTGGCTAACCTCTGGAATTGGTAATTAAGGTATTTACAAAAGAAATTATAAGGCTAAAACTTTCACAAGTTTTATTTTACATATTCACTTATTCTTATTCTTATATATATCACTTATTATTATTATATATTCATTTATATTCATTTATATAAATATTTATTCACAAAACACAACTATTAAGGATTTTTTTAAAATGGGGGTTTATAATAAACTTTTTCCACATGTGACCAAGCATTAAAGAGCAACAACAAATATTTCTGCTACAAGAAATATATATATATATATATATATATATATATATATATATATATATATATATATATATATATATATATATATATATATATATATATATATATATATATATATATGTGTGTGTGTGTGTGTATTATATATTATATAATTTCTGCAATTGCACATGGGTTTAAAAGCTAGAACGCAGTTATCAAAGCATTACTCTTAAAGTATTTGCAGATGCTGGGGGCCAAGAGATGATGCCGTTGATCTCTATTACGTCTTATTTAACGATCACCTGTGAAAATAACAACCAGATCAGCTGCTTAATGAGCCAATAAGCAAAGGTATTAAGTCAACGAGGCAGTACTTCCCCCCCCCTCCTCCCCATTCACACACACTTAAACACAATCAGATGAGTCCCCCCCACTTAAGGTGATGACTTAACATTTACACTTAACAGATGAGTCCCTACACAAGCACACATTTAAGTCCACAGCTGAGGTGCCAGGGGCCAGATTCACGAGGCAGTTACGCAAGCACTTACGAACCTGAACATCTTTTCTCAATCTTTGGCGGCTTTGTTTACAATTACTAAACAGTTAATGAGCTCCGAAACACCAGGAGGCAGTTTATAACAATAACAACAGTTGATTGGGAAGTTTTCATGCTTGTAAACTTTTAATAAATGTAAACAAAGGCGTCAAATATTGTCGAAAGATGTACACGTTCGTAAGTACTTGCGTAACTGCTTCGTGAATCTGACCCCAGGTCTTGTGGTCCGCAAGAGCAGTCAGGTTTCCTGAACCGGACAATTGTCAGTACAGAGAGTGGGGAAGTGAAAGTACCCTTTCCTTCCCTGCTTCCTGTCTACCTCTCCTCCTCTCCCTCTTTCATCTTTCTCATTAAGTCCCTCTCTCTAAATCTCCCCTTACCTCTCTCTCTCTCTTCCTACCTTCCTACGCTTTGCCATACCTACCCAAACCCAACCTTTCCGCCTTCCTTTCAATAGTCCTTTTCTACCCATGACTCCATCTTTCTCCTGTTCCTTTTCGTCTTGTCCCTCTCCTCTTCTCTCCTCTCCTCTTCTCTCCTCTCCTCTCCTCTCCTCTCCTCTCCTCTCCTCTCCTCTCCTCTCCTCTCCTCTCCTCTCCTCTTCTGTCTCTCCTCTCCTGTCCAGTTCATGACCAAATTGTTGGATCGGCTCTTCTGTACACTCAATTTACGCCATTTTATTGTTGACATTGTCCAACACGGCTGGAGGTGGGAGGGGGAAGGGTACGGGTGGAAGGGGTATGTGGGGAAAAAAAAGGGAAAGGAGTAAGTGAGGGCAAATGTGAGATGGAATGGGTAAAGACTGTCCATTACGAGGCGTGTGAAGCGATCTGACCCTTCTGTTGTTAGAGTTAATAGCCCCTTTCCACCTTCCAACTGGGTGCTATACGGGAACTTATGTTTTGGGAGTCTAACTTGGTATATTTAGGGAGTCTAACTTACTATATTTTGGGAATCTAACTTACTAATGTTTTTAGAGTCTAACACTAATTTTGAGAGTATAATTAACTGTGTATTACGAGAAAATTTACCTCGTCAGTAGAGGCTAGCTTACTATGTCAAGGGTACCAACTTACTAGACTCTGAGCGCTTGCTTAACGCGTCCTGGAGACCAACTTAGCGAAGGCAACTTAGTGGGGTGGTGAGAGGAAACTTACCATCTCGTCGCCGAGGTAATGGGTATAGCACTTGATGGTGGCAGTGCGGCCAACCTGCGCGAGTACGACGGTGTTGTTCTGCTGCTCGGGCGTGACTCTCCGAGGGTTGGCAGCCCTGGAGTGTTTACTGTAGGGAAACACTCCATCATGGCGCCAGCCGTCGGCACCTGTGGGGTGAACACCTTTGTTAATACGTCGAAATACGGTGAGTTACTTTAAAATGCGTTTTGAATTACTTTAAAATACGTTGAATTATTTTAAAATATGTTTTGAATTACTTTAAAACACGTTGAATTATTTTAAAATACGTTGAATTATTTTAAAATATGTTTTGAATCACTTCAAAATTCATTGAATTATTTTAAAATACGTTTTAAATTACTTCAAAATACGTTTTGAATTATTTTAAAATAGGTTGAATTACTTTAAAACTTTTTTAATATACCTTGAAATACTTTGATATACTTTGAATTATTTTAAAATAGGTTGAATTACTTTAAAACTTTTGTAATATACCTTGAAATATTTTGGTATACTTTGAATTACTTTGAAATACTTTGATATCATTTAAGTTACATTTGAAATACTTTGACATTCTTTGATATAATTTAAGTTAGATTTAAAATACTTTGATATACTTTGACAGTCTTTGAAAAACTTTAAATTGCTTTGATATACTTTGAAATATTTTAACATTCTTTTAAATTCTTTGAAATATTTTAACATTCTTTTAAATACTTTGAAATACGTTGACATTCTTTGAAATACTTTAAATTGCTTTGATATACTATCATTTACTTTGAAATTGTTTGATATACTATCATTTACTTCGAAATTCTTGGATATACATTGGATTACTTTGAAATAGGCTTTAATAATTTAATATATTATTATGAATTATAAATTTTTTCAGTGTTCAAAAGTAAGAAAGTCATATTTTCACTATATACTTGGTCCATGCAACTTGTGAATGGATTGTGATTGTGAATGAATATTTGGAAATATAAGGAAGGGATATGCTACATTGTTATATTCTATTGCTGTATCAACGGTACAGTTGACTGCAGAGACGCGGGTCTGTCATTCAATTTCAATTAGCAATAGAAATTGATTGAATAATGTTTTGGCAAAATTTAATGATAATAATTTTTAATAATTTATAATAATACTACTATTACTAATAATAATAATATTAGAATAATAAAATGGACACTATTTATTATTATTGTTTTTATCAGTAGTGTTGCGTAGGCATAATTGAGAAGGGGGAAGAGAGCTCCCAAGAGAGCGCCGAAGACAGCGCCCAAGAGAGCGGCCAAGAGAGCGCCCAAGAGAGCTAGCGAGAGGTGGCAATGAACAAAATTGAGGAGTGTGATGGTTTGAAACATCCGGGGGTCTAGGGTTCGATCCCGCAATGTGAACACTTCTAACTTTACTGATGCATCTCTTAACTCAACTGGCATTTGTTGATGAAAGATTCAGAGAGAGAGAGAGAGAGAGAGAGAGAGAGAGAGAGAGAGAGAGAGAGCGGGCGAGAGGGATAGACAGAGACAGAGCTAGAGAGAGAGAGAGAGAGAGAGAGAGAGAGAGAGAGAGAGAGAGAGAGAGAGAGAGAGAGAGAGAGAGAGAGAGAGACAGAGCTAGAGAGAGAGAGAGAGAGACAGAGCTAGAGAGAGAGAGAGAGAGAGAGAGAGAGAGAGAGAGAGAGAGAGAGAGAGAGAGAGAGAGAGAGAGAGAGAGAGAGAGAGAGAGAGAGAGAGCACACCCATAGATCAAAGACAGTCATTCCTGCTTGATAACAGCTGTAGAAAGGTCAGACGAGTTCACCAGCAGACCTTAGCTATAAACACACTTTACCTCGTAAGCAGAATATGTAATATCCAGTAGTATCCTACTTAAATAAAAAAAAGTACCATTTGAATGCTCTCTCTCTCTCATGAATACCATTTTTGTCATAATATGTGATACAATCAACTCCCAATGACTTGTATTCTATTGGTCTAGCTAATGTTAGAAATAAAAGCTGAACTTAGACGAGAGAGAGAGATGCGCAAACGTAAACAAACCTGGATTTGACACACTTGGATCCGACACACTCGGATTTGACACACTCGGATTTGATACACTCGGATTTGACACACTCGGATTTGACACACTCGGATTTGACACATTCGAATTTGACACACTCGGATTTGACACACTTGAATTTGACACACTCGGATCCGACACACTTGGATTTGACACACACTTGGTGCAAGAGCAGTTGGAGTGGTGCCATCTGGTGGCTCTGTTATCAACATAGCTCATCCATCCTACCTAATGCTAATTCCGGGGACACCTCCCTATTTATTTATATATATAAAAACATAATTGAATACAAACTCCATCAACAATAATGCTAAAAAGAGTAAAATTCTCGAATTAATACTTCGACTAATCTTAATTATAT
The DNA here is from genome assembly GCF_040958095.1 of Procambarus clarkii. Taxonomy (NCBI): domain Eukaryota; kingdom Metazoa; phylum Arthropoda; class Malacostraca; order Decapoda; family Cambaridae; genus Procambarus; species Procambarus clarkii. The sequence continues at coordinate 34,668,774 of NC_091184.1, read as the reverse complement.
ATATATATATATATATATATATATATATATATATATATATATATATATATATATATATATATATTTTAATATATACTAGTTATATTTACTAATTCCTCACTCCCCTACCCCCAACGCGAACTCCAGGCTCCTTCCAAATTATTTCCTACCCCCCGAATAACTCCCCCCCCCCTTCACGTTCCCCACCCCCTCTCACCCCCTTTCCACCCCCTCCCACCCCCCTCCCACCCCCTTCCACCCTCCCCCTCCAACGAACACACCTGAACTCACCTTTCCACGTCACCCAGAACACCAATTTACGAATGCCTTGCATAAACAGCTCAGTGGTCTGCGCAGTCGGATCACAACCAATAGCTCCTGGGTTCGATTCCCACGGCAGGCACATTTCCTTACACCTGGATGTTAAGGAGGAAACAGTTGTTGGGGAAGCATCATAAGGAAGGCCAGTCGGTGGGTAAGGGAGGCCTTATAAGCCTAACAAGCTTCATATACGAAACCGTACGAAAATAAGCTCCGAAAGAGAGAGAAGATGGGAAGAAAATGACAAAAGAAAACGGAGCTGAGGACCAACTACGACAGGTCATTGGTCGTCCAGTTTTATACGAAAGCCATTAAAGTTGGTTGGTAAGAGGGGAATTCAGGATGGATAGGAAGGCTGTAAGGCAGGCTGTAAGGCAGGCTGTAAGGAGAGGGAGAGAGAGAGAGAGAGAGAGAGAGAGAGAGAGAGAGAGAGAGAGAGAGAGAGAGAGAGAGAGAGAGAGAGAGAGAGAGAGAGAGAGAGAGAGGGGCAGGAGGCAAGTGGCTGCTATGAATACTGATGGGTCATGTAAATCTTGCGAGAGAGAGAGGGAGGGAGAGAGGGATTGGTGGGGATGAAGGTGGAGAGGAGGAGGAGGAGGAGAAGAGAAGAAGAGAAGAGGAAGAGAGGGGGGAAGAGGAGAGGAGGCTGTATTCTCTCTTTGTGTTTCTACTCTTCCGTGTGGATATATCCGTGACGCTATCACGCTCACACACACACGCACATGTAGACGCAAATGCACGCACTTATAAACGCAAATGCACGCACGTACATGTATACGCAAAAGCAACCATGCGCATGTATACGCAGATGCACGCACGTCCCCACGCACACACATAAACAAACGCACGCATGCACACAAACAATGCTGAAGAAGGGAGAGAGAGAGAGAGAGAGAGAGAGAGAGAGAGAGAGAGAGAGAGAGAGAGAGAGAGAGAGAGAGAGAGAGAGAGAGAGAGAGAGAGAGAGAGAGAGACAGAGAGAGAGAGAGAGAGAGAGAGAGAGAGAGAGAGACAGAGAGAGACAGAGAGAGACAGAGAGAGACAGAGAGAGACAGAGAGAGAGAGAAGAGAGAGAGAGAGAGAGAGAGAGAGAGAGAGAGAGAGAGAGAGAGAGAGAGAGAGAGAGAGAGAGAGAGAGACCTAAAATGCAGACCTATGCAGCTCTAACACGTGTATTTCCTGTACAGAATTAGAGAAAATAATCAGGAAAAGGACTGAGGGACACATGGATCAATAGATCTATCCTTACCCCAGAGGATAGAGATAGCAAACGTCGCTACAACGTTTGAAAAAGGTTTTAACACCTAACACGTTGTAACAACCAATATAACCAGTTCTAACAACGTTCCACTACGTCATTAAAACGTTATAACAAGATGTTATGACTTTATTACAAGTTGTATCAAGCGGAAAAATAGCGGATAGTTACGTTATATGTTTGCAGGGGTTAATTGCCTGGATAAGGGAGTACCTGTCAGTTAGGAAACAGATGGTCTTAAGGCAGATATGAAATGTCAGACAGGAAAGATGCAACCTGCGGGATCCCTCGTGTGTTCGTGGTGGGGTTAATGCTGTTGGTGATCTACCTTGAGGTTATCTTGAGATGATTTCGGGGCTTTAGTGCCCCGCGGCCCGGTCCTCGACCAGGCCTCCACCCCCAGGAAGCAGCCCGTGACAGCTGACTAACACCCAGGTACCTATTTTACTGCTAGGTAACAGGGGCATAGGATGAAAGAAACTCTGCCCATTGTTTCTCGCCGGCGCCTGGGATCGAACCCGGGACCACAGGATCACAAGTCCAGCGTGCTGTCCGCTCGGCCGACCGGCTCCCTTATGTGAATGGTCTGTGTCATTATGATTAGTTATATTTGTACGAGATGGTATCAATACAAATTAGTTTCTAAACCCTTACTTTGCAAAAGTTTTCAAGAGCATAGACTATTTTATTTTGTACAACTCTACGGGGATGTCTACCCATGTTTCATTATCTCTGTTGTGATCTGAGGATTTGAAAATACTTTTCTGTAGAGTTAAATTCATGTTAAATTTGGTTATACATATACAAATTTTAGAAACTTTGGAGTTTGAGATTTAAATTGTGACTTAAGATAAGGATTTCATACACATCCATACATACAGACAAAGGTCGCATACCTTCAAATATACTCGAACACTCTCCTGAGTGTAGACACACACACACACACACACACACACACACACACACACACACACACACACACACACACACACACACACACACAAACGTACACACACACACACAAACGTACATATACACGTTCATGAACACACATACTTGCATGCAAACACACACACACACACATACACACACACACACACACACACACACACACACACACAAACACACACACACACCCCGTTCTTGTAACTGAAACTTCTTGATCAAAATTATTAACCCATATAATTCTTAGCAGACATTGACCAAAGACAACCTCTGCCAGACACTAACAACACACATACAGCTCTTGACGGACATTGACCAAACACACTCAACTCCTGGCCAACGGCAACCATGAAACTCTTTGCAAATGTTGACTCAAAGTGCTTCCCTGCTATCTCCTCAATATTCCTTGCAGACGCCAGGCCAGCGAAGGTCCCCGAGCAAGGTAGATATTGTTACCACCGTGAGAGTGTCGAGACCAAACATGTAAAAGGGGTGTATTGGTGATGTATTTCCCAGCTGTTGAACGAAAGATTAAACTGTGGTAGGCCAATTGGCCTATACGAGTCAGCTAATATTTACAGCTACCCAAATCATTCATGTGTACGTCTAACCTACGCTTGAAGCAACCAAGGGAGTTCTCATGTCTAGTATGTGATCTAGCAATGAAAGAGGTGTCAACAGAGCCCTCAGAGAAACTCACTGATACCAACAAGACTCAGCCTCTTCGCTACCTTCAGTCACACAATAATCACGTGATGAGGCATTGAGCATCACCTGATCAACCACAACATTCATCATTACTCATCTAACATCACCAAGTCCATCATGATTACAGTACGCAATAGTAATCATATACTTCATATACAGGAAGCGATTTATGTATTCGATATAACTTGACCCCAACTTAACATGGATCTGTAAGATTAGGTAATTATCAAGGGTAAGCGTTAAGCAAGGTGCCTGGGGGGCCCCATAACCAAAGGAGGTCGGATCCTGTAGAGACATCGATGGCAGATTGGTGTAGTGTGTACGGGAGTACCTCGAGCAGGACTGTGTAGAATATCCTGGAAAATACAACATATTTTGTTGGATTTGACTTTGCTGTGTTGATGTTTCGACATGGAGTTAAACTATTCTTGCTGGAGTGTGTATGGGTGTGTGTGTGTGTGTGTGTGTGTGTGTGTGTGTGTGTGTGTGTGTGTGTGTGTGTGTGTGTGTGTGTGTGTGTGTGTGTGTGTATGTGCGTGCGTACTCCGCTTCGTTATATTCCGTGTACGGTTCAAATAGAAGGTCGTGTTTGTCTTTATTCAATATTTGCCTGTGGCCTCGCCCAGCCACTAAGGCTCTCAGCTGGGAGACTCTCTCTCTCTCTCTCTCTCTCTCTCTCTCTCTCTCTCTCTCTCTCTCTCTCTCTCTCTCTCTCTCTCTCTCTCTCATAAACACACACCTGGGAGTCTCTCTCTCTCTCGTCTGGGAGTGAGAGAAAGACTGGGTCACAATAAGTCTCTCACTCAGAGACCCAGCTGGGAGGGTCTCTCTCTCTCTCTCTCTCTCTCTCTCTCTCTCTCTCTCTCTCTCTCTCTCTCTCTCTCTCTCTCTCTCTCTCCCTGATCTCAACAGTGTACCCGGGTCTTATAAATCATACTCACGCCTCGTATAATGGCATCACTTTTTCCCTAACATGGGAAGGCTTTCCTGCCCAAGGGTTTAAAAGCAAGTTTCCTACCTCTCAAAATGACGTCGGAAGCCTTATAGTGAATGGAAAGCATGTTTATGTGTGTGTGTGTGTGTGTGTGTGTGTGTGTGTGTGTGTGTGTGTGTATGTGTGTGTGTGTGTGTGTGTGTGTGTGTGTGTGTGTGTGTGTGTGTGTGTCTGTGTCTGTGTCTGTGTGTGTGTGTGTGTGTGTGTTTGCTGTGCGAAGTTCAAGGTAACCTATTCTGATTACCACCCCGCTTCCGAAGTGACCTCAGATGACCCGATATTATAGGTCATCTGAGGTCACATGACCTGGGGTCATCGCTTCTATGACTAACCACAAACGAACTTATTTGGTTCCACTTCAGATCAACCTGCGGTGCCCGCCCCCCCATTGCCTCGATTGACACGAGGCAGTCAAAAATTATCCACATTTCATGAGGCATTTACTCAACCCTTTACGAAACCTGTACATCTGACCCTCAATCATGGCATTTATCAAACCGTTTATGAGTTCCGAAGTACAACCACGTTGTTAATAACAATAATAACCTGGGGGGGTTGTGGTTTTCAAGTCCGTAAAGTGTTTAATGTAAACCATTACAGCCCCAGGTTTTCTAAACTGAAGTTTTTATATGTTTATTGTTTTCTAATGAAATGATGTAAAGTGAAGGGTATGTGGAGATATGGTTCCCTATGGTATTATATGTTATCGTTTAGTGGTTCAATCGTTATTACTCCTTCGTGACCTTACATGACCTGACCTGCTGTGTTTACATTGTTGCTGCTCCTGACTAACCTCGGATGACCTAGCTAACAATGCTGACATCATTACTGCTTCCTGGTGACCTCAGATGACCTGGGGGTCGCTTTGAAGTGCAAAAGTCAACATAATTTTAATCCCATTCTAAACACCAGTCCCGCCCCCCCCCCCCCAATCATCCTGCCCTTCTTTTCTCCTTCTGCCCCCTGCCCCCCCCATGCCCCCCCCCCCTACCCTCCCCCCCCCCCCTGCCCTCCTCACATTTGCAACCCAATTGCGTTTTCCATATTGACATTTATTTGTGCAAAACTTTTCATTTTCTGTCTTGATTTGTGCAAATAGTGAGATGGAGCCGGTAAGGTCACAGGGGGGGGGGGCGAGCAGTGTCAAGTGAGGTGCTCTTTATTAAGAGTTCTCCTCTTAGTTTCTCTCTTCTTAGTTTCTCTTCTTACTCTTGCTCTTCTTTATTTTCTCCTTTATCTTCCATTTCTTAATTTGGTCTTGTGTAGTTTCTGTTCTTACTGAAATAAACACCATTTTCAGGCGAATTGATGTTCTCGAGGGCAGGATGATGTTTGGACTGTCACCTGTGTTGGTTAGTGTGTCACCTGTGGTGGTTAGTGTGTTACCTGTGGTGGTTAGTGTGTTACCTGTGGTGGTTAGTGTGTTACCTGTGTTGGTTAGTGTGTTACCTGTGGTGGTTAGTGTGTTACCTGTGGTGGTGGTGTGTTACCTGTGTTGGTTAGTGTGTTACCTGTGTTGGTTAGTGTGTTACCTGTGGTGGTGGTGTGTTACCTGTGTTGGTTAGTGTGTTACCTGTGGTGGTTAGTGTGTTACCTGTGGTGGTGGTGTGTTACCTGTGTTGGTTAGTGTGTTACCTGTGGTGGTGGTGTGTTACCTGTGTTGGTTAGTGTGTTACCTGTGGTGGTTAGTGTGTTACCTGTGGTGGTTAGTGTGTTACCTGTGGTGGTGGTGTGTTACCTGTGGTGGTTAGTGTGTTACCTGTGGTGGTGGTGTGTTACCTGTGGTGGTTAGTGTGTTACCAGTGGTGGTTAGTGTGTTACCTGTGGTGGTTAGTGTGTTACCTGTGGTGGTTAGTGTGTTACCTGTGGTGGTTAGTGTGTTACCTGTGGTGGTTAGTGTGTTACCTGTGGTGGTTAGTGTGTCACCAGTGGTGGTTGTGAATCACCAGTGGTGGTTGTGAATCACCAGTGGTGGTTGTGAATCACCAGTGGTGATTGTGTGTCACCACTGGTGTACTAGTGTGACCAGTGGTGTCTTCATGTCACCAGTGGTGTCGACACACCCGACACCGGTGTTGTATAAGCTGCCGTGACACCACATCGGCGATTGCAACACTCCCCCCCCCCTCCACCACCACCGGTATGAACAACCACACCCCTGGTAAATGTAAACAAACACCCCCCCCCCCGCTAACACACACACTCACCACAAGGGCGTAACCACACAGCCAGGACGACCAGAACCAACCCACCGCCCATTTTCTTCCTCATGATCCCGTTTTCTGTGACGGCGCGATGGGGGTGGGGTCAGTCTGGCGCAAGCTGCGGTCGCTTGCGGGTGTGTCCGCTCTCTCCTGAAGGGGTTGGGGTTGGGGTTGGGGTGGGGGATATGAGTATGTTAATATATCCCTTTGCGGCAATTTCTGTGTCTTTTCAGTTTCTTGGCTTTTCTTGCCATTGTCTTAATGGTTGGATATACTGTTATCTTTTTAGGTCTATTTATTATTTTCTTAAAATATATTTACCAGTTTTTTCACGTAAAATATCCTTAAGTTATATCCATTTTTAATACAGTTGTATTTGTCTTATTTATTTAGGTAGATAATTAGCAAGCTCTGTCAATTTTCAGCACCTTTTCAATAGATAAAAATCTTATTAGACGGTCACGTGTTTTGGTCATTATTATTTCGAAAAAGCGAGTTAATCAACTCATAAGTAGTGTCTATCAAATCGTGTTATTTTGATTTCAGAGCGTGTACAGGGAAGGCGAGAGCAGGGTGCGCGTAAATGACACCCTCACACCACGACGTCTAGCGAGACACTGACCGCCTGCTGCCCGACCCGCCCTCGCTGGCTGTTGCCACTTAGGGAATTAAATAGCTGTTGCCACAGTTTGTAAACAAGAAATTTTTTTAGAATTTGTTAATCTAAATTTTTTAGAATTTGTTAATCTAAATTTTTTAGAAATGTTAATCAACTCGGTAAATAAATGGAATTATTATATAGAGTGCAAGTTAGATTAATTGTCAATACATTTGATAATCAATAATTTTCTTTTAATTTCTAGAAATGTAAATGGAAAAAAAATTAAGTCGTTTTGTAAATACAAAGTGAAACAGAAGTGGTTGGATACTTGTTCTTTCACCTAATGCCTCTGTTTACCTATCAGTAAATAGGCACCAGGGAGTTAGGCAACTATTGTAGGGGTTGCATCCTGGGTGAAGGTTAGTAGGTCGACCTTGGTCCTTGGTTCGATTCCAGCCTAATATACATAAATATATAATCTCTTCTTCATTATGGAGTTAAAAAATTAGTTCTGAGGAAAGTTTCTTGTACATTACTATAAGGAAGGACAACTGTCACTGAAGCTGGTTGAAAATCTAAAGAGACAAGGGAAGTAAATAGATTGAGCCAGGGTGTTGTTATTGTTATAGATTCAGCTACTGGGAACCAAAAGTTCCAAGTAGCACGGGCTATGGTGAGCCCGTAGTGGACTCATCTAGGACAGGAGCGGCCTGTAACTTCAATAAAAATAATAATGTTGAGCCAGGATTTTCTATATATATATATATATATATATATATATATATATATATATATATATATATATATATATATATATGTATATATATATATATATATATGTATATATATATATATATATATATATATATATATATATATATATATATATATATATATATATATATATATATATATATATATATATAAAATGCAGCAAAGTGTAACTTGGCTGTTGACAACTCGACGAGTGTTTGGTATGTAGTGCTTTGGCTATGACTAATCTACTATTTTTGTATCTGTCGATTATTTCGGTGTTTTTGTTCGGAATATCTCGGGTGTTAATCTGGTTACTTGTTGACACGATGTAATCTTTGATTGAGCCTTGTTGATTGTGAATTTTCAAGCGCCTTGAGAGAGATGTTGTTGTCTTACCCGTATATTGAGATCACTGTGGAAGACAATCCCCAAGTGAGCATGTAGAAGCGCAGACATCATTCGCCTCTTTTTTTCAAGTCGTTGCATTTGGGAGGTGAACGGAAGGTTAGTTCTTAGGGAGCAAGTTGGCGACCTTCCTGTTTTTTAACTAAATGATGTTCTCTTCCGCTGTAAATACATTGATAAAATCTTCCAGCAGTTGCCTGACATGGAACGCTGACTACAGCTTAAGGAAACACTCAAACGAAGTACCATACTTAGTTTAACTTACGAGAAGGAGAATAAAAGTAAGCTGAATTTCCTAGATGTACCAGTCTCGTAGAAGAATGGTTGCAATCTACATACACTTTCACACAATGGTACACTTTCACATTTCAATCTACATACGAATGTGCCTCAATGCTAGCAGTGAATGTCCTGGCCGGTACAAGCGACGTGTCGTCGCCACCCAGGTCAACCATGGTCTCTGGGCAGTCTGCCACGACACAAGAGTGCCACGGTGATGGTGCCATGGGCGACTGAGTGCCAGGATGATGATGCTCCACCAGCAAGTTTAATGTTTCGACGCAGAGTGCCTAGTTCCCTGACAACAGAGTGCCTTGATGAAACATATGAAGAGCGAATGCGTGTTGAGCTGCCGCCCTGCTCATAGATTCATCTCCACTCCCCCCAACTCCTTCACCACCAGGCTCCTCGGCCAAACGAGAGCGAAGATTAGCGTCGTTATCTTGACCGAGTCACTAAACTTTAGTTCTGATCGACTGAGAAGGTCACTGATGGCGGTGGTGTTGGGGAGGGAGGGGGGATGGGGGTCCTGGGGGAGGTGGAGGTGCTGGGGAGGAGGCGATGGTGCTAGGATGGTGGTGTTCGGGCGATGGGGGGTGTTGGTGGGGGGGATCCTGGGGTATCAGTGGTGGTGGTGCTGGTGTGTAACTTTGGTTTAGGGCGTGTATGTGTCCTCGCCTAAATGTATTTACGGAGGGAAGAGGGCGGGTCGAGCTTTGGCTCATTGGTCTCGCCTCTCACACTTCCATCTAATGGTGTACAGGTTCCTGACCATATTAGCCTTCGTGATATCTTGAAACTGTGTCGATAATGTACCTCCTGAACCTCACTTCTTAAGACATGTGTTCATTAATCTTACAGTGGTTCAAGGTGTAAGATTAGCCACAAGTGACAGTGGCGAGGTCCGTTCTGGCCGGAACGGACCGAAACGGCGAGGTTTCGGTCCATTCTGGACCATTATCAGGTAGTGATAATGACTTGATCACGGACCGGGACGTCGTCGATTTTTCATTTTTAGTTGAGGGTTGGACATCAACTCTCCTGCCACGGTGTTGTGACTCCTCGTCTGCACAGCTCTGGTAGTTGAGTGGTACCAAAGCTGCCCTCACGACCAAGACGACTAAACCTGTGTAACGTTCCAGTAGCGGCAGAAAACGATCCCCGGGTCGAGTGGGCCGAGCTGGTCGAATGGGCCGATCGGGTCGAGGGGGGGCCGAGTGGGTCGCCAGTTCTCTGTGAAGTTCTTGTGGGTTGTCGCTTTGTTGGTCGGGGAACGTAGTGAGGTATGTCGGAATTTCAACTACTTGTTCCCGACTTTAGAGAAGCTAACATTTTTTGTGTCCCCGTCTCTCGTGTGAGTAAAGAAAGGGAAAGTGTTTTGTGGAATCTCTCTCTCTCTCACACACACACACACACACACACACACACACACACACACACACACACACACACACACACACACACACACACACACACACACAAAATGAGAGCATTAACCATTAACACAAATACTCGAACCTTCGAAGCAAAAAACAAGGGGTGTCAAAAATCAATAAACAAGACAAGCCAAGATAATCATGATATGATAACCCAACGTGACTACACCACTTGGCCAAACAACACGCTACGAAGAAGGCAATAACAAAAAACAAGCCAGTAAAACAGAGGCGTAAGAGAGACCCAGAGTAACAAAGAAAGGCATTATAACGGGGAACCATAACTCAAGCAAAATGACTTTACATCGTATGGCCGCATCGTAAAGAGAAGAACTCAACAGCCAAATTCCCGCTGGAGATATGTGAAATAGAAGCACTTTAGTCAATGGCTCCAACGGTATAACGAGGCACTCAGGGAATTTTAACACATTGTACGCGTAAGGGGAGTCAAAATTTGGACCTCGGAGGGTGAGCGGGAACGTAGGATGGGGGTGGGGGTGAGTGGGTGGAAGGGTTCACAACCAATGGCTAGGCTCTCTGTCAGCTAACTTGGGAAGCCTAGCACGAGTCTCGGGTGACGTGATGGAGAGAGCAGAGGTGGTTGTGGGAGAGAGGATAGTGGTGGTGAGGGAGGGTAGTGATGGCAGTGAGGGAGGATAGTGGTATTGGTGAAACCTATTCTCTCTCGTTTCCCCACGGTGTAAACAAATACAAAACCTTTCACTCTAATTAGCTAACCAGAAACCTACAAATCCAAGCACCTCCTCCCTTAACCTACAGAGTCCAATGCACACAAAATGTGAACATTTGTAAACCAGTAATTCCCTTAATTAATTGTATTTGTAACATTAAGAAAAAATAAACATTGCCAAATATTTGGTGAAAGAGTTAAATATACATATATATGTATATTTATTTAACTAGATACTTGTATATCAAGTCATATTTTCTGCAATATTTTAAGATTACAGTATTTAATGTGGTTAATTATTGCTATGTTATGTTACCTTTATTTCTTTATTGTTTCTTGCAATAGCTTTTTATTGTTTATTTTTAGAAATACTCTTAATACTAATGTATTGTTGGTAAACACATCTATTAAATTTGTTGAAATATCGACAGATGTTTGGTGTAATCAGAGCTTAGTTTAATTTTTTAATTTGATGATTGTTCTTCGTGTGTATGGATAGCTATCATTTGGTCACAGGCCTGGATGTGGCCAGGTTGTGTTGTCACACTGCTAAATCATCACTGGTTTGCATGTGTTATAAAGTCCGTTTAAGCTGGACAGAACAACCTCGTACGTTATCTCCCTATCGTGTCTTTGTGGTGACTGATCAGTGATTATTTTAAATGACGTGCGCGCGCACACATAAACATGTGACGTCAGAGCCCTCAACGCTCTGTCATAGGCTGTTGCTCTCGTGCTGCCTTAGCTGTTCATTCATGTTGTTAACAACCACAGTGCACCGCGTGAGTTGTTAGTGTGTGGAATATAAGAGCAACACACTCTTGGAAAAGTCTGAATGAAGCTATGAAGAGTTCACCACCGTCCGATGCTGCCCAGCGGGGTCGGGTCGGCCTGTGAGCGATCATACGACCGTAAGTTTGAGATTAATTGCCATTCGTCACCTTGTTATCCTCAACCATGTCATCACACAAGCTGTGGAGACAACCGCCGTATGCACCAAGCAGCTACGCAAGTACTGACGAACCTGCACATCTTGTCTCAATCATTGGCGACTTTGTTTACATATATTACACAGTTTATGAGTTTCCAAGGATCAGGAGCCTGTCTATAACAATAATAACACTTGATTGGGAACTGTGGATGCTCGTAGACTGTTTAATATGTGTAAACAAAGCCGCCAAAGATTGAGAAATGATGCACAAGTTCGTCAGTACTTGGGTAAATGCTTGTTGAATCCGTGGCCCCTGTGTGGTTATTGGTACCCCTGTCTCACAGGTGTAGGGAAAGGTGGTGTGGCTGAGGGCGGTGTGGTGTGGCTGGGGGCGGTGTGGTGTGGCTGGGGGCGGTGTGGTGTGGCTGAGGGCGGTGTAGTGTGGCATAGTGCTGCATTCTACAAACAATGCACATCAATTCGAATTTGTCTATAATATTAGCTTCTTGTTTGTCAAGCCTTTTTTGTTTTTGAATTCGAACTACTTACGACTTTTCCCTATTTCTGAGAGATCTATCTCGAGTGATATTTAATTTTAGTTAACAGGCGATAAATTACCACAGAAGCCTCCTTCAACAGTCATGATGATGATGTTAATTCTATTCCCGGTGCTTCTGCTCCATCTGGGGCGAGATTCACGAAACAGTTACTCAAGCACTTACGAACCTGTATATCTTTTCTCAATCTTTGGCGGTTTTGTTTACAATTATTAAACAGTTAATGAGCTCCGAAGCACCAGGAGGCTGTTTATAACAACAGTTGATTGGAAAGTTTTCATGCTTGTAAACTGTTTAATAAATGTAACCAAAGCCCAAAGCATTCATCGTGTCAGCAAGGCGGACAGTCCACCTGCAATCATAACTCTCATATCATACCATAGAGCCAATGGGAAAGGGGCACTATCTGGGTTGGGGGTCGACGGGTCCAGGTAAAGGAGGGGGACGGTAGGGAAGGAGGGGGGTGAGTGAGTGAGGCAGGGGAAGGGGAGAGGGGGAAGGGGGGAAGAAGAGGATGGGAAGACGGCCTACACCAGCGCCACTTCGGGTAATGGAAAAATAATCATAAATAAGAGAACATCCATAAGCCGTTAGGCAACAGGGCATCAGCGCTGGTGGAATTTGCATGGGGGTGAAGGTGGGTGGGGAGGTGTGGGGAGTATAGTGGGGGAGAGGAGAGATGGGGGGAGGGTGTACATGGGCTGGGGGGTGGGGACGAATAGGGGGAGGGTATAGTAGATGAGAAATGGGACAGAGAGAAAAGGGTGAGTGTGGTAGTAACGTCTCCTGCCTTACACTATGTGTATTGTGGTGGTGGGGTTAGGGGGTGGTAGGTGGGGGGGGGGTTGTGGTACTGGTAGGGGGTAGGGATTCTGGTAATGGGGTGGTGATTGTGGTGGTGGTGGTGGTGATAATGCTGGTGGTAGTGGTACTGAGGTGGTGGTAATGGTCAGTGGTAGTGAATGGTGATAATGGTAGTGGTAATGGTGGTAGTAATGGTAGTGGCGCTGTGACCATTATGTATTCATAGACGGGCGGCGTAAAGTGAGAGCTTTACTCTCACACTCTCTCTCTCTCTCTCAGCTTTATGTAGATACCTGGAGAGAGAGAGAGAGGAGAGAGAGAGAGAGAGACAGAGAGACAGAGTGAGTGTGTGTATATATGTGTGTGTGTATGTGTGTGTGTGTACTCACCTAGCTTGTGCTTGCGGGGGTTGAGCTCTGGCTCTTTGGTCCCGCCTCTCAACCGTCAACAGTTTAATATCCAGAGAGAACTATATGATAGAAATAAGCATCAATATAGCTTCAGAGAAGGGAAATCATACCTGACGATCCTACTGGAGTGCCATGACAAAGTAACAAAACAAAGCCAAGATAGAGAAGATTGGGCAGACTGTCTTTTTCTGGATTACCCAAAAACCTTTGATACAGTTCCACACAGAGAGAGAGAGAGAGAGGCTGACAGGGGTAAATGAAAGAGCTGGCTAATAAAGTACCTAGGACCTAATAAAGTACTTAATACCTAATAAAGTACCAAACAGACAGGAGTCCGAGTTCGACAGTGAGGGCCAAGGAGTCGGACTGGTGTAGAGCAACAAGCGGGGTTCCTCAGGTGGGGGCTTGGAACCCGTACTGTTTCTCATACATGTTAATGATCTATCTTCTGGAGTTGACTTCTGTGTCGATGCTTTACAGATGATGCAAGTTTAATGAGAAGAGGCGAGGGGGGGGGGGAAATGAGTATGCTTCATGATGATTTAGACAAGCTGTAGACGTGGTCCGAGAAACGGCTATTAGAGTTCAACCCCGAACAAGTGGGAACAGATGTCAGGAGACCAGAAAGACTGTACACAATGGAGGGAAAACTACCTTCCACCCAAATCACACACACACACACACACACACACACACACACACACACACACACACACACACACACACACACACACACACACACACACACACACTCCACATAAAACAAAGGAACGTCAAGCGTGGCGCAGTGCTTGCCACGTTTTCAAAGCGTGAGTTGCATAATAAGCTGAGGGTTTATGAGGAAGCTTTTGCACTTAGTGAGGGATAACACGAAGGAGAGCTGCTAAAATGTTATAGAATGAGAGGAAGGGCTAAGAAAGCATATATATATATATATATATATATATATATATATATATATATATATATATATATATATATATATATAATATATATATATATATATGACTCTTAAAGGGTTTAGTGGTGGCTATAAGCCCTCCTTGCAGGAATCAATCCGTTAAAAAAATTCAGTGCATTAATACAAATTAAAACACCATAATATTAATGTTATTTTTTTGTTTTTCCCCTCGTAACGCCCGCAATGGGTGTGGTGGGTTGCTTGGGTTAGTATTTTCAGGTCAGGTGAAATAGTAGCATTTTCAGACGGTCATTTTTCCCTCTCGGATCACTTTCCTTCTCATTCTTCCCCCAAAACAAAACATTACCAAGTTCTCATTTTCTCCATTCCTTCTGCTTCTCTTTCTCCGCACTTTCCTGTATTTTCCTTTTGCCTCTTTTCGTTCTCCTTTTATTGTCCTCTTTGTTTTCTTCCTCTCTTGTACTGCGGACTGGGGAGTATTGTCGTTCCCACCTTATTGCGAAAGTTTTGTTGGTTCGAATATCAAAAGTCAAGACGAATTCGACTCGTAAAGAGGAAACAGCACTTTCTGTAAGTGTCCTGTGATCGACGATCTTCAAAAGTTAACTGTTAACCGTAGCCTGATCTTCCAGTTGAAGCCCTCGTCAGGCTGCCCTTGTCCTCGCCTGATCTTCCAGTTGAAGCCCTCGTCAGGCTGCCCTTGTCCTCGCCTGATCTTCCAGTTGAAGCCCTCGTCAGGCTGATCTTGTCCTCGCCTGATCTTCCAGTTGAAGCCCTCGTCAGGCTGCTCTTGTCCTCGCCTGATCTTCCAGTTGAAGCCCTCGTCAGGCTGCCCTTGTCATCGTCTGATCTTCCAGTTGAAGCCCTCGTCAGGCTGCTCTTGTCCTCGCCTGATCTTCCAGTTGAAGCCCTCGTCAGGCTGCTCTTGTTCTCGCCTGATCTTCCAGTTGAAGCCCTCGTCAGGCTGTCCTTCTCCTCGCCTGATCTTCCAGTTGAAGCCCTCGTCAGATCGATCAACAAAACCCCAGTACGTGAAGAGAACTTTGTGGCGACCAGACAACGGCAGGAGAGGAAGAGGCTGGAATATGACTGAGAGCGGGCGAGCGGTGGATGTCCAGCGACTTAAACATGATGTTAGACACGACGCCATCGTTCCATCATTTTCATCTTTCCTCGCTAACGCATTAGACCTGGAGCTACGTACCTGCGTCATACCTCCAGGCCGTCCTCCTGCCTCTAGCCTCCACCTCCGCGGCGGACTTGTAGGCAACTACGAGTCCCGTGGCTACTGTAACAAACTAGGCTGGTTGTTTTCGGGAAGAGTGACAGCATCAGTTCCTGGTCCACCTTTTAACGATCCTCCAGGGTAAACGTGGCTAAATCCAGGGGGCCCGTCTTTGAGTCATTCTCCAGATCCAGGGGGGCAACCTTTTATCCCATCTCCAGATCCAGGGGGGCAACCTTTTATCCCATCTCCAGATCCAGGGCTGTACCCTACTCGTCCTCTATAGCTAAGTAAACCTCCAAGGATGACTTGGCTACCTAAGGTTTTTTGGTAAGACTCGTAATGAAGTAGAGAGTCTTTTAATGATATCCAATTTTAGGTTATGCAGATTAGCTATACTTTTGTGAAGCCCTTCCTGCCCAGCTACTGAAGGGCATGACTCTCCTGCCCAACTACTGAAGGATATGGCCCATCCGAAGGATGCAAAATAAGTTAATTGCCAGAAGGCGGTGTAGGGGAATAGATGGGACGGGGCAGGAGGCAGGGCGGGTGATGGGATAGAGGAGATGGTAGTGGGGAGGTGTGAAGGGGTGTTAGGAAGCGGGGGCGCAGGAAGGGACTGGAGAAGCGACATTGCAAAATGATATGCAGGAGAAGTTACCTTGGTGGAGGCGGCCAGTGGTGGCCTCTCGAGACTCCAATATCAATAAATAAGTTTGGAGGGAAATCTGCAGCAAATTCGTGGCGTGTAGGTGTGTGTGTGGGGGGGGGGTGAGTGAGGGAGACGGGGGGGGGCGAGGTGAGGTGAATCTGGGGGGGGGGGAGGAAGGGTGAAAATGAGTGGTGGTAGAGGACATACAAGTAGGCACAGGAAATAGGGGTGGAGACAGCACCGCTCCTGTGCCGGGTAAGTCCACTACGGGCTCACCATAGCCCGTGCTACTTGCCCCGCTCCTGTGCCAGGTAAGTTACGGGCTCACCATAGCCCGTGCTACTTGCCCCGCTCTTGTGCCAGGTAAGTTACGGGCTCACCATAGCCCGTGCTACTTGGAACTTGTTCCGAGTAGCTGAATCTATAACAACAACAACATTGGGGTGGATTTGATGAGGCAGCGAGATACAGGGAAGGGAATCGTGAGAGAGGGTTGAGAACAAAGAGAGAGATAGAGGGGGAGAGAGGGGGGAATAAGAGTGTGTGGAAGAAGAGAAGTGAGGGACACGTAAACAAGTAGAGGAAAGACGTCTCGAGAAAAAGAGAGCAAAACACCGAAAGATTGATGACTTGAGATCCTATAAAGAAGAGAGAGACACAGCAGCTCCTACGGATAAATATAATAAAAACACAAAAAAGCAAGATACAGAAGACAACAAAAATCACACAAGAAAAGGGAGGAAAGAGAAGGAGAGAGCATAGAGAACACAGCAATAAACTAGAGCGAAACACTAAAGCATAAGATACGAAGCAATACGAAACAGTTCACCTGGAGGATATTGTGGCCCTTATCCTTACACTCTTATTGGAGGCGATGACAGCCGCCAGTGGCCAGTCTGGTAGAGAAAAAAAATTCTATATAATACATCAAAATGTATGTATAAGTGTCGAAGATGGAACACCTGACGTTCGGGGCTAGCCTTCATTAAATTTTTGAAAAAGTGGGAGGGAGAGAGGGGTAGGTGAGTGTCAGGGTGTTAGGAGACTAGTATAGGTGGGATTGGGGTTGGCCCAGGTGCCTCCGTTTAAGGAGTTTTGGCTCTTAAGGCGACCCCCCATGAACTCGATAGACGTGAAACATACACTAGGAGGGGATCCCCGGCTGCGCTCGGGTCTCCCCACTCCCGTTCCCTCATCTCTCTTTTCCTATCCCATCTGCCTATAACTACCTTCACCCCCCCCCCCCTTTCCATCCTAATATATAATATGACAGATGAATCTTAGTGAGGATGGACTTGTTTTATTTTGTAAATTTGGAAATTAGTGGAATTTGTCATTTGGTGCAAAGGGGAAACATGGAGCTCCACCCGGACCAACCTATGTACTGCTCGGAACCATAGACGGTTCACCCTGCAAAGTTTCGTGGGGCTAGCCCCTAGCGTCTGGTCGCCTACTTTGGACTGACCTTATCTCGTGTAAATAAATAAATAAATTATATATATATATATATATATATATATATATATATATATATATATATATATATATATATATATATATATAATATACACTCTGGAGCAACCTTAGAACATATAAATACTATAGCAACCTTGGAGTGTATAATGTATATAAAACAGTATGCCTGTCTATCGAGCTTCAGTGCTTCCCGGGATGTCGTAGGGGGTGGGTGTCGACCCGTTGTTCTTCCTGCGTAATTATTTTCTCTGATATAAATTGTAATTACAATTTTTCACTTCTTTTTTTTCTCCCCTTTGAGGTGTGCGGAACCCCTCATTAACGAAATCGTTACTAAAATATTACTTTAGATTTAGAGGGATAACGAGAATGGACCTTGAAGATAGATGTTAGTAATCTAACACACCAATAGATGGCTCTAGCTACATAGGATAGCAAATAAACATGGCCAGAGATGACATTATGGACAAACAAATGCAGTATTTAGTCAAGACGATATGGTGTTGGTAGACACGTTATAGGTGGCGCTAGTGTGAGCTGCTAGTAAACAAGTTATAGATTCTGTGCGCCCCTTGAGGGACTTGAAGTAGAGGGGGTAGAAATAGCCTAAACTACTCTATCCCTTTGAGATGTATTTCTTGCTTATCTCAATAAACATGCTTGAACTTGAAATGGCGCTAGTGTGAGAAGTCAATAAACATCAACATAGAACGTTGCTGGTGAATGTTAAATAAACAATTATAGGGAATGTGGAAGTGAACAGCCAACGCATCCTCCGATTAGACAGTACGTTTTAATACTATATATAATCAGTACATTCCTTACTGTACTGCATAGTTCAAATATATACTTTAGCTGTGACGTTACATTTAACTCGCCATATATTTTCATTTTCTGTTAAGACACTCAAAATTTTAACTTAAAGTTCTTATGGTAAGTTCTTTTCATGAAAGTTTTAAATATGAAGAATTTCTTTTTCAGTTTTATTAAACAATAGAGATTTTATACAAAATTTTAAAATATCCTGAGTTACTTTATTATTTATTGATAGACTTTCAGTTTTGTTTTATTAGTTTTATAAAACTATAATATCAGTATAGCTATAGATTAAGTACTAATTGTAATTAAGAAGCAATAAAATACTTGTCCTCCTATACTAAGACGGTTAGGTTAAAGCGTGGTTTTCTATACAGCTTTTCAGGTAAACTATAATATTCACAATATTTTGGTGCGATTCTGGCGATTAAGTGTATTTACGCACTAAACCGGTAGTCAGGATTGTACTTATTAAATTTAGTATTAAAACGTACTGTCTATTCTGAGGGGCTGAACAGCCTCACGGCGACGCTGGTGAAAACAAAACACAAAAGATGGCGCTGCTGGAGGTCGTTAGCAAACCAGAAAAAAAGGCATGATACAAGCCTAGCTGGCACTGTCTAGATGAACTCCATGCTGAATACCAGAAAAGGTTAACCCCACTTTGACCTCGGTCTGGTCAGAAGGTCAAGTCGACCGCTCTCACCCCGTCCCCCCCACTACTATGAGAGACAGCAGAGTATAATTGGGAATGTAATTACATATTGAAGCCAGAAGATATAAAAAGGTTGTAACAATTAACTGTGGTTTACAACTTTTTGGTTAAAGGAATCAAACAAGGAATTCTACCATCACAACTGTTTGTGTGTGTGTGTGTGTATATATATATATATATATATATATATATATATATATATATATATATATATATATATATATATATATATATATATATATATATATATATATATAGTATATATATATAATATTGCTGAGAAGGTCAAAGGGGTTCACAAATGATAATAACGAGGTCATTGGTGTTTCCTAAACCACACAGTTAGAAAACATGCAGACACGAACGATCCGAAGATATCAGGAACAGTGTGTCCAAGATTAACCCCCTAACATCTGGTATACCAATGCTGATGTAGACACAAACAAAGCCAATGAAATGAAAGAAACGGCTAAATGAAAAGGAACAGGTGAATGCAATATTGGAAACTAACATTTCTAACGTGATATCGGTTGCAATATTTACAGGGCAGTAAAGAAAGAAAGAAATCAAAGGCAAGGGTGTGGAACTCCTAGGCAAAATGATAGTGGAAGTTTGAGCTGCTTGCATATGCAAAAGGGTACACAGACTACATCACTGAAACTCTGATAGCAATTGGAAAGGAGATAGTGGTTCTGAAACTATACAACACTGCCTCCCACCCAGCAAACAGCAGAAGCCCCAGACAGGTGTATATGAAGACTCCAACATGCATAGATGGACCAAATCAAATGGAGATACATACCAGAAATAAGGGATAAAGGTGTAAACAGTTTCACCAGGTAAATACAAAGAAGGAAACGGAAAAAGCAACAGGAAATTAATAATACACATAAACAGAAGAGAACCAGAACGGGGGTTAAACAGCTAACATAAAAACATCAGAAGAAAATTGTAAAAATGGAATTATATCAATAGCAAAGAAACAAAACGAATGTTACTACTTAGCCATGAGACCAGATGAGACCAGAAGGCATGGCAGGATGTGCAGAATACCCCCATTGAAAGTCAGAGGTGCAACAGGTACCCTGAGAGAGAACTCTATCAACATCAGAGGCCCGAGACTGTTCAACACGCTTCCACTACACATAAGGGTCATAACTGGCCGACCCCTCACAGTGTTCAAGAGAGAACTTGACAAACACCTCCAGAAGATACCTGATCAACCAGGCTGAAAATCATACATTAGGCTGCAAGCAGCCGCGCGTCCAACAGCCTGGTTGACCGGTCCAGCAACGAGGAGGCCTGGTCGACGACCGGGCCGCGGGGGTTGCTGAGCCCCGACATCACCTCAAGTTAACCTCACGGTAGCCATACTAAAAAAAATAAAGCAGATGACCAAGAGATCAGACTTCACAAAAAGGGGGAGAAAAAACATACAAGAAATGACGAACTAAATGCTAGCGTCCAGGAGCTGAAGCCCGCCCAGCAGGGACAAATAGGTGAGCACGCCCTGAAGAGGAACTGTCGACTGCAGGTGGAAATGGAGATGGAAAGATAGAGAGCGCAGGTGAAGAGTGAAATTGAAAGGGGTCGCGGAATTGAAATTGCTAGAGAGTGGAGGGCTGGGGAACGAGAAGGGTGGCCAGAGGACAGCAATAATGAACAGGTAAGAGCACCAGGGAAACAAATAACCAAGGAATTAAATTTTAATATATTAACTTTCTCCAAATTCCATAATGCCTTTTAAGTTCGTGGAAACATCTGGACAAGTAACTGTACGTGCCCTGGGACTCTACTTGTAGGTGAACGTGCCCTGGGACTCTACTTGTAGATGAACGTGCCCTGGGACTCTACTTGTAGGTGAACGTGCCCTGGGACTCTACTTGTAGATGAACGTGCCCTGGGGACTCTACTTGTAGGTGAACGTGCCCTGGTACTCTCCTTGTAGGTGAACGTGCCCCTGGGACTCTACTTGTAGGTGAACGTGCCCTTGGGACTCTACTTGTAGATGAACGTGCCCTGGGACTCTACTTGTAGGTGAACGTGCCCTGGGACTCTACTTGTAGGTGAACGTGCCCTTGGGACTCTACTTGTAGATGAACGTGCCCTGGGACTCTACTTGTAGGTGAACGTGCCCTGGGACTCTACTTGTAGGTGAACGTGCCCTGGGACTCTACTTGTAGATGAACGTGCCCTGGGACTCTACTTGTAGGTGAACGTGCCCTTGGGACTCTACTTGTAGATGAACGTGCCCTGGGACTCTACTTGTAGGTGAACGTGCCCTGGGACTCTACTTGTAGGTGAACGTGCCCTGGGACTCTACTTGTAGATGAACGTGCCCCTGGGACTCTACTTGTAGGTGAACGTGCCCTGGGACTCTACTTGTAGGTGAACGTGCCCCTGGGACTCTACTTGTAGATGAACGT
Source organism: Procambarus clarkii (assembly GCF_040958095.1). NCBI lineage: Eukaryota > Metazoa > Arthropoda > Malacostraca > Decapoda > Cambaridae > Procambarus > Procambarus clarkii. The sequence continues at coordinate 34,647,263 of NC_091184.1, read as the reverse complement.
GCCCCTGGGACTCTACTTGTAGGTGAACGTGCCCTGGGACTCTACTTGTAGGTGAACGTGCCCCTGGGACTCTACTTGTAGGTGAACGTGCCCTTGGGACTCTACTTGTAGATGAACGTGCCCCTGGGACTCTACTTGTAGATGAACGTGCCCCTGGGACTCTACTTGTAGGTGAACGTGCCCCTGGGACTCTACTTGTAGATGAACGTGCCCTGGGACTCTATTTGTAGATGTCCTCGTACCCGTACTTGCATGTTACACACCTGTACGTGCAGGTGTACGTACCCGTACAAGTGTATAACCGTGCCTGGAGGACGGTGTATGCCCGTGGCTGTACGTAGAGCGGCGTGTCCGGTACGGGAGTCCGTGCTGGTGTTTGAAATAACTTCAGTCTTCACAGCTGCTGCAGTCCGCCTCGCTAAATGGGGATTGATCTTGATATATTTTGTTCCCCCTTTGATTCCTTACTTTCCAGCGTTTTATTTCCATTTTATCGTTGCTCTTTGGCGGCCTGTCTGTCTACCTTCTCTCTCTCTCTCTCTCTCTCTCTCTCTCTCTCTCTCTCTCTCTCTCTCTCTCTCTCTCTCTCTCTCTCTCTCTCTCTCTCTCTCTCTCTCTCTCTCTCACCTCCAAAAATTATGCTGATCTTTCTCTTACCTTTCCACAGTTAACTTTGCAACAAATCTCTCAACTTGGACTCACGCCTCCAAACTTCTGACTCAGGAGTCTAATTCATCCTCTCAAGTTAGCTCATTGCTCTCAACATATTGCACCTTTCACTCGTTTCATCGCCAAGAGCCAACACAAAACACAATTTTGTTTTTTAGCCGGCTTCTCGCTTTGGAGTATAAGAGAAGGTAGCGCCATCTATGGGCACTAAGACCAACGAATGGGGGATGATTTTTTAAAATGGGTTTGGAACCCCCCAAACAAAAAAGAATTAGAGAAAAAGACTACATTGGGGAAAGAATATACGCCAGAGGTTGCTGTGGTGCGTATATATATATATAGGATGTTATATTCGCATTCCGTTATTCCTATGTTGTGAGAGATGGTTGGTGGTGCGAGGGGCAGGTGGCGCTGGAGTCGACTGGGCCCCGTTGCAAGAAAGATGGCGGGACTGTCAGGTGGAATGATCGCCCACTTTATGGACTCCTTTACTTAATTGATGGTTCTGCTTTCAACTCTCACCTCTCTCTCTCTTTCTCTCTCTTTCTCTCTCTTTCTCTCTCTTTCTCTCTCTCTCTCTCTCTTTCTCTCTCTCTCTCTCTCTCTCTCTCTCTCTCTCTCTCTCTCTCTCTCTCTCTCTCTCTCTCTCTCTCTCTCTCTCTCTCTCTCTCTCTCTCTCTCTCTCCTCTCAACTACTTGAGAGTTACAAGTACTACTCTTTGTAACACTATAGCACTGCTAGTAACACTCGCTGTAACCCCCCTCTGTACCACCTGCACCACTCCCTGTACCACCCACCACCTTGTACCAACAGTACCACCCCCTGGCACCACTAGTACCACCCTCTGTACCACGCTGCCTAAAGTCACCCCCAAAATTCCCATTTTCTGCAAGAATCCAAATACTGTAAACACACTCCTCGCAGAGTCGAAGACGCCCCATGGCAGAGTCAACTTGCAAGCTCCATCCAAACTCCTGCAATGTTGAGGCTCTTGCAATATATATATTTGCCGGATTATGTTCCAAGTTTGGCCGTTCTTAGTTCAGGGTCCACTTGGAGGAGATAACTGCTTGGATTGTCTTAGTAGACCAGCTGGACTACGCCGCAGGGAATTGTAAAGTGGAGCGTTGGAGATCACTCTAGTAAGGGAAGGGGTCACAGTGGGACTCTCTCTCTCTCTCTCTCTCTCTCTCTCTCTCTCTCTCTCTCTCTCTCTCTCTCTCTCTCTCTCTCTCTCTCTCTCTCTCTCTCTCTCTCTCTCTCTCTCTCTCTCTCGGGCGATGTATACACTAGGAGTGACGTATACATAGCGGGAGCGATGTATAGGGCAGGCGTATGTATATAGCAAGGTTCAGCAAGGGGTGGTTGAGCCCTCGTGAAATTGGGGCTCAGAGGACTATCCCCCCGAGTGCTGTGAAGGAGGCCACCGGGTGTATTGCTCTCTCCCCCAGGGCTCTCCTGGGGGCTGGCAGGCCAGGGAGAGGGGAAGGAAGGCAAGGGAGAGGAGAAGGAAGGCAAGGGAGAGGGGAAATACGCGAGGGAACACAGGCAAAGTATCATAAATTAGACCTCTTATTTTGCTTTAGAACATTGCACCCACAAACAACCCTCCCAGCAACCCCTGGGACAGGCAGACAGATACTGGTCACAGAGACATCGCCCCTAGATATGTCTGTGATCGAGGCAGATCAAGGGGAGATGTCCCCCTAAGCCATGGCCAGGCATAGGGTCCCCGTAGTACAGTAGGGTTCCTTCTCGACGCACAATCGAGAATACCGAGTTCGTATCCCGGGCAGGACAGAAATGGTTGGATACATTATACAGGAGACACTGGATCATGATCACATGATCAAATGATTATATGATCACAATGTGATCACAAAAATGATCACATGATCACAATGTGATCACAAAAATGATCACATGATCACAAAAATACTAAAGGAGAATTAAGGCTGGGTAGACTGCACATTCCTTGACTGACAAAGAGCAGTGGAGATTGTTGCTCATAATAAATTATGAATAAATAATTATTTAAATAATAAATAATCTCGTAAATAATTATTGACTTTATGAACTATCATAATAGGTCGTAGTCAGAGAGGTGTGGTCGAGCTGGACGGGATGTGGGGAGGAGGGTCCCCAGAGCTTGAGTCTAGGCCTCTCACTGCTTCTAAATGCAAATGACGTAAAGCTAAATTAATAATATATAAACCAGGAATGACTATAGAGCATCACAGGAAGGCCTTGACAAATTTCAGAAATAGGCAGAGAAATGGTTGTCAGAGTTCAACCCTAACAAGTGTATAGCAACTGACGGAGACTAAATGATCATTATACCATAATGGAAAATCAACTCCTAGAATCAGAAAGAGTCTAGAGTTGATAAAGCTCTAGCACTGAGATAAGAGTCCCCAGAGACAAGAAAAGATGAGCAGGTCCCCAAAGAGGCGGGACCAAAGAGCCAGAGCTCAACCCCCGCAAACACAACTAGGTGAGTACACACACACACACACACACACACACACACACACACACACACACACAGGGGCCTGGTAGATAGCGCGCAGGATTCGTAATTCTGTGGCGCGGGTTCGATTCCCGCACCAGGCAGAAACAAATGGGCAAAGTTTCTTTCACCCTGAATGCCCCTGTTACCTAGCAGTAAATAGGTACCTGGGAGTTAGTCAGCTGTCACGGGCTACTTCTTGGTGTGTGTGTGTGTGTGTATGTTACACCTAATCTATCTCCTGAAGTCACATATAAATAGGATAACGACAGCAGCGTACTCTACACTAGCAAAAGTTAGAACATCATTCAGAAACCTAAGTAAGGAGGCATTTAGGGCGCTTTACACTGCCTACGTGAGGCCAGTCTTAGAGTATGCCGCCTCATCATGGAGTCCCCATCTGAAGAAGCATATAATGAAACTAGAAAAGGTTCAGAGGTTTGCAACGAGACTCGTCCCAGTATTACGAGGGATGGGGTATGAGGATTGCCTGAAGGAACTGTGCCTTACGATACTAGAAAAAAGAAGGGAGAGGGGACATGATAGGAACGTATAAAATAATCAGGGGGATTGACAGTGGAAATAGATGAAATGTTCACACGGAATAGTAACAGAACGAGGGGACATGGGTGGAAGCTGGAAACTCAGATGAGCCACAGGGATGTAAGAGAGTTTACTTTTAGCGTGAGAGTAGTGAGAAAATGGAATGCACTTAAGGAACAGGTTGTGGAAGCAAATACTATTCATAATTTGAAAACTAGGTATGATAGGGAAATAGAACCATAGTCATTGCTGTAAACAACCAATGCTCGAAAGGCGGGATCCAAGAGTCAATGCTCGATCCTGCAGGCACAAACAAGTGAGTACATATAGGTGAGTGCGCACACACACACACACACACATCCTGTTAAACTGTTGAGGACATGTACTCACCTACATTAAGTGAGTACACATCCTCACAGCAGTTTAACACATTGCTCACAAGAAAAATTTAACACATTCCACCCCCACCCCTCCAAGCCTCACTAAACGCAAATTAACACATTAAACGCAATTTAACCCATTGCCCCGACTCGAGCAGGAAAGAAACAAGATGAACAATACCCTCTCCCCCCTCCCTCCCCCCCACACACACCAGTCGTTTAGAGGACGAGTCTAAATTGGTGTCTTGGGGGCAGAAGACGAGGACCTTAATGCACAAAATGAAGACCATTAATTCCTGTCTTGTTTCATGTGTTCATGAAGATATATCAAGTTCCAGGCCAGAGAGAGAGAGAGAGAGAGAGAGAGAGAGAGAGAGAGAGAGAGAGAGAGAGAGAGAGAGAGAGAGAGAGAGAGAGAGAGAGAGAGAGATATGAGACAGAAGGCAGGCAGGCTAACAGAGTGATTACTACCAGTTGATTGACAGTTGAGAGACAGGACCGATGAGCCAAAGTTCAACCCCCGCAAGGTCAGGACAGACAGACAGACAATGAAAAGCAACCAACATGAAAACGTCCACACCAGAAAATCCGCACTTATTACCAATAAAATCCGCACTTATTACCAATAAAATCCGCATTTATTACCAATAAAATCCGCACTTATTACCAATAAAATCCGCATTTATTACCAATAAAATCCGCACTTATTACCAAAAGCAATGATCATAATAAACAAAAAAAGTCTCTTACACCTGAAAAAAACGACTTGGTCCAAACACTCCTTATAACCTTCCTGATTAAATCACTAATGAGTCGCCCGTTTAATTATCCAAGCACTGTCAGGGAGTCGACTTCCCAGTTCTGAGCGAGTAATCACAACTTCCTTCTCTTCGTTCCAATTTAACAAGAACTTGTAGAGTGTGAATAAGATTTTAAATTTGTATAGCATCCCAACACCAGTTGTGGAACAGCCTTGTTGTATTGTCTGGATAATATAGTCTTCGTATTCCCTCAGGATAATATGGATATATATATATATGCGAACAAGCCTGAACGGTCTCCAAGGCATATATGCAACTGAAAACTCACACCCCAGAAGTGACTCGAACCCGTACTGCCAGAAGCACTCTGCAACTGATGTACAGGATCCCTTAAAAAGGGATTCCCTTAAGGGAAGGGTTAAGGGATCCTGTACATCAGTTGCAGAGTGCTTCTGGCAGTATGGGTTCGAGTCACTTCTGGGGTGTGAGTTTTCAGTTGCATATATTCATATATATATAATTCATATATGCCTGAGCCAACTGGTCTCTTATCATATCTACGTGTTCGTGTTCACCCCGAATATTTGTCTCTATTTCATCGATTTCGCTGAGTATTTTATATGTCTAGATTATGTCCTCCCTGATTTCTCCTCTCTTCCTGCGTTATTTAAGTTTAACTCCATCCGTCTATCCTCCAAGCTCAATCCATCAGTTCTGGGACAAGTCAGGCAACAATCTCTCTACTTTCTCAGTCTGTTTTGGTACTTTTGACGCTGGGCTCCAGGCTGGTGCCGCATACTCTGGCACTGTTCACACACACACATGCCCTGAACAGCATTTTTGGATGAATGGACATTTAGGCATCAGAAGCGTTTCCTGATGCTCATCAGCTTAGCATATGCTGGTAGTGTGGTTTTACGGATGGGTCCCAGGAGATAGATTCGACTTAAGGTCTTTTTCATTGTATCGATGATATTTTTATCTCGCTGATCTAGTGAGATAAGTGATCTCAACCGATCTTTCTCTTCTCTGATCACATTACTTCTTACACCATCATTATCTTGCACTTATCTGAATTGAAATCGAGTAGCCATGTGTTCGGCCATGCAGCTGCAACCTATCAATTTGAGTACACATCAGGTAACTATGAATAGCGTAGTTACATCATGGAGAATAGCGTAGTTACACCAGGAAGAATAGCGTAGTCACATCCCACATCTAAGAGACACATCTTAGCGTGGGAAGGGAGGAATGCATAGGAGAATGGAGAGGAGGAACCCGAAGATGTGGAAGGGCAAACTTGGACCCGGGAGAGGGAATGGGGGATTTACGAAGGGAAAGGAGGCTGGCCCCGGTGGGAAGGGAGGAGGTACACTGAAGAAGAGGGAAAGGAAAAGACCCGGACAGGGAGAGTGGTGGAGAGTTCCGAGTATGCTAATGACTGAGAGACAGAGAGAGAGGGAGAGAGAGAGACGGAGAGGGAGAGAGAGAAGTCCACCCGCTTTTTATTAATGCAAATTTAGGAGGTAAACACAGAGCCTGGCGTGTTTTGGCGGGAGAGTTATGTGTGTGTTTGTCGCCGTGTGTGTGGCGTGTAAGGCATTATTAAAAGAGGGAGCAGTGGCGTGTGTGTGTAGTGGGAGTACATTGCTCTCTTGTTATGCACAAAGAAACACAAGTTTAGCGCACCTTTGCGCCTCCAGCGTGCACACAGGATGATTCATACGCTCTACAAAGCTTGTGTATATGTACTAAAGACTCTACGAGTGGGAAACAAAAGCTCTATCCATTATGCTATGAACGGCCTTAATAAGAAAAGATTTCGGAAGCAACTAACCGCTGATATTCTAACTGGGCAGTGTTTAGTTGTTTCTGGAATCTGAGTAGAGCTTCTCTCTCTCACTCGTAGGGGTCGGTGGTTCGAGTTTTCTAGTGCCCAGGTGAATGAAATGTTTATTATAATGTAATATATCACTAACATCTCTAAATGACCCGAAAGGGATTCGAACCCATGCCGCTCAGGATCAACCCTAAACGTATGCACTACTGTTTAAAGGTGATCCTGAGTAGCATAGGTTCAAATCCTGGTCGGATCATTTAGAGTTCTTCGTGATCTATGGCTTGCCCGTTCATGCAACCTTTACTCGAGTGCCATCCCCCTGTGCTTTGGGAGAGAAGGCCATGATAGGCGTACCTGTCGGCAACCACCTCGCCTCAAATACACCTATGGTGTGGATTGGGGCAGTAAGGCGGAGGGCGTGTGGTGTGAGACGCATGCCAGTTGCCGACATTGAGGTTGCTAACAGGAAATCCCCTGCACGTGGGGCTGCTACTGCTGTGAGGCGAACAATGTCGCATTGTTTTACAGCACCCAGGCACTCTCCAGCAACTTGGTCTACAGTGGGGCCATCCCAGTTGAATTTCTTGTGGGCTTTTGGGGATGGTGGTCGAGGTGATGGGCCTGCACGAGAGGCCCACTCGGTGGCACAGCGTGTAAAATTGGGATCGTGTACACCTGCCAGCTGATCTAAGTACTCAGGTAGAATTTTCTTCACAGGTTATCGGATGTCGAGGAGGACGACAGGAAGGCTGGTACAGCGATTCGCGTTGCCGTTCGAACGCTGAAGCCCTCAAGAATGACGAGAAGAGAGGCTTCTTTTCACGGTAAGTCATCGAGGGAAAAGTTGAGGGCTGTCCCTAACAGCGATTTCAGTAGCAGTCATGTTCACCTAGCTTTTGGCTACTATAGAATGGTGAACACCTCAGAAAGTAGGTTAACCTGGGGGAGTGACAAGCCTCTGGTGATGAGGTAAAGTGGCTATCAACCCGTCCTCTTAAAAATAACGTCAATTTTCGCTTGTATGCGCGCTATGACCAAAAGTGGACGTAATTTGAAATGAAATCGACTCACAAAAGTGACGTACTGTCCGGTTTTCTGTTTGAGTTGTCCGGCTTACTCGGTAAGGTTAGAAAAGGAAACTTTCACTTAACGTTTTTCATTACGTTTTGAAACTTTATGAGAATTTCCTGCCCACCTAACCTATCAGAGGACCTTTAACTTACTGTTGTTGAAAAAAAATCCGAAATTTATTTTCTTTTTATTTTCATTTTCAAATTACGTCCACTTTCGGCCATACGGGCAAACGGCCACAAAAGCGACGTTATTTTTAAGAGGACAGGTGGCATCAATATCTTCAATCCTCCCATCCATCCTCTTCAAGTCAGCGATTTTTCCCTGGGTCGAGTGACCTATTCAATCCACGTGAGATTCAATTAAAACTTGGAGGAGTTGTCTGATACAGTAGAAGACCCAGTAACTCTTCCGAGCAGGATGACTGTGATGGAGTGAAGGATTCCTCCTCCTTATAACCTCCTCCTTATAGCCTCCTCCTTATAACCTCCTCCTTATAACCTCCTCCTTATAACCTCCTCCTTATAACCTCGTTATAACCACCTCCTGGTGTCCTCGACGCAGACTCAAGAAATGTTCGGAAGTGACTTGTGGCGTTCCTTGCTCGAATGTGCGGACTCGAGATGTTAAATGCTCTATAGTCTTGGACATTTGTCTTCATTTGTTGTAATTGTTGGTAAATATACAAATATTTTTTGTTCGTATTTGCCTATATATATATATATATATATATATATATATATATATATATATATATATATATATATATATATATATATATATATATATATATATATATATATATATATATATATATATATATATATATATATATATATATATATTCTTACGCTGATGACGTCCTTGATAGGAATATTTAACTTAGACTTTATAAGTATTTCTTAATTTCCGTCGACAGGTTAATTTCACATTTAATCACATTTCTAATATATTGAAAAAATACCAAAATCCAACCTGAAAATTAAAATATGGATGTATCAGTATATACTGATGTATACTGATGTATAAGGATGAATACTGATGTATATTTCATTAGGATAATTTGCATAGTGACTTTGATATTATTAAAAGTGGGTCCTTTCTTGTAATTTTTTTCGGAATCGACCAAACCGTTGAGAATACAACGTATTAGTTCACATTAAAGCGCCGTAATATTGACGTTTTCTACATATAAGCTTCGATACTATCCCCCATCCATCGCTCGATACCCCGAGGTACTGTATTCCATTAGTGGGGTACCACGGAATGTGTCTGGTACCGCCTAGCACAAGACGGTACAGGAACATGTCAAACTGCTTAGACCGTCGTCCAACACGGGTTAGAGAGCAACCAAAGATTTAGACAATATTCAGACAAAATTTAGACAAAATGGTTAGACAGTGGCTACTATATTTAGACAAAATGGTTAGACAGTGGCTATTATATTCAGACAAAATTTAGACAAAATGGTTAGACAGTGGCTACTATATTTAGACAAAATGGTTAGACAGTGGCTACTATATTTAGACAAAATGGTTAGACAGTGGCTACTATATTTAGACAAAATGGTTAGACAGTGGCTATTATATTCAGACAAAATGGTTAGACAGTGGCTACTATATTTAGGCAAAATGGTTAGACAGTGGCTACTATATTTAGACAAAATGGTTAGACAGTGGCTACTATATTTAGACAAAATGGTTAGACAGTGGCTATTATATTCAGACAAAATTTAGACAAAATGGTTAGACAGTGGCTACTATATTTAGACAAAATGGTTAGACAGTGGCTACTATATTTAGACAAAATGGTTAGACAGTGGCTATTATATTCAGACAAAATGGTTAGACAGTGGCTACTATATTTAGGCAAAATGGTTAGACAGTGGCTACTATATTTAGACAAAATGGTTAGACAGTGGCTACTATATTTAGACAAAATGGTTAGACAGTGGCTATTATATTCAGACAAAATTTAGACAAAATGGTTAGACAGTGGCTACTATATTTAGACAAAATGGTTAGACAGTGGCTACTATATTTAGATAAAATGGTTAGACAGTGGCTACTATATTTAGACAAAATGGTTAGACAGTGGCTACTATATTTAGACAAAATGGTTAGACAGTGGCTACTATATTTAGACAAAATGGTTAGACAGTGGCTACTATATTTAGACAAAATGGTTAGACAGTGGCTACTATATTTAGACCAAATGGTTAGACAGTGGCTACTGAAAGTGGTCACGTCATGCAAACTATCAAAATCGTCACCAAAGTCCATAATGTGTGTCGCCTTAAAACTCATCGTACGTTTTGTGGATCCAGCACAGGCGTAAATGCTTCTGTAAGCTCATTCGTAACTCCGCGTGAAATTAGTTGCCGGGTGATTCAATTAACTCTCTAATTACCTTGTTTGAGCTCGTTACATTTTTGTTGGGGCGTTTTTTGTTGTTACACACTAACGAATGGAAAAATATCTCGTTGTATCTCTCTCTGTTTCACGAGATTTGCGGAAACTGTTTTGGTTGTGATAAAGGGAGTGAGGAGGTAGTGTGAGGAGGTCACATGTATAAACGCACAGAGACGGTAAGTCTATGGACAGTTAGATAGACAGTCAGACAGTCATGCAGAGAGACAGTCAGATAAACAGACAGGCAGACAGACATGAACATGATTGCCTTGATATGATATTCCTCGCTAATTAGCCTGCTGTAGCAAACTAATCAAATCATGCAAGGTTGACTTCCGCTAGATATCATGCAAGGTTGACTTCTGCTAGATATCATGCAAGGTTGACTTCTGCTAGATATCATGCAAGATTGACTTCTGCTAGATATCATGCAAGGTTGACTTCTGCTAGATATCATGCAAGGTTGACTTCCGCTGGATATCATGCAAGGTTGACTTCTGCTGGATATCATGCAAGGTTGACTTCCGCTGGATATCATGCAAGGTTGACTTCTGCTAGATATCATGCAAGGTTGACTTCCGCTGGATATCATGCAAGGTTGACTTCTGCTGGATATCATGCAAGGTTGACTTCCGCTGGATATCATGCAAGGTTGACTTCCGCTAGATATCATGCAAGATTGACTTCTGCTGGATATCATGCAAGGTTGACCTCCGCTGGATATCATGCAAGGTTGACTTCCGCTGGATATCATGCAAGGCTGACTTCCGCTGGATATCATGCAAGGCTGACTTCCGCTGGATATCATGCAAGGATACCATTGGAAGCCGGGAAAAAACTGAGATTTTGATAACTTCTGCTTAGCAGTAGCAGCAACATTAGTGAGGGGAAAACTCCAACCACTTGGGCCGGACGGTAGAACGATGGTCTCGCTAACTTACCTGGCACAGGAGCGGGGCAAGTAGCACGGGCTATGGTGAGCCCGGATTGGACTTACCTGGCACAGGAGCGGTGCTGTGTGATAATTCTTCCCCTCCTTTTATACAGCAACACTAGTAAGGGGAAACCACTGTTATGCAACAATCACCCCAACTAATACAACAGCAACAACCACATCAATTAATACAACCCAACAGTTCCATCTTGGGGTCAACCATTTTTCTCATTTACATCAACAACATGGATGAGAAAGCACAAAGAAATCCCAATTAACGTGATGCATCAATAAAAAAAATATGAATTATGAGGAAGATTCGAGCCTGTGCTCATGGGTACACATCTTGAGGTTATCTTGAGATGATTTCGGGGCTTTTAGTGTCCCCGCGGCCCGGTCCTCGACCAGGCCTCCACCCCCAGGAAACAGCCCGTAACAGCTGACTAACACCCAGGTACCTATTTACTGCTAGGTAACAGGGGCATAGGGTGAAAGAAACTTTGCCCATTTGTTTCTGCCTCGTGCGGGAATCGAACCCGCGCCACAGAATTACGAGTCCTGCGCGCTATCCACCAGGCTACGAGGCCCACTACAGGCTCAAAACACATGGGTGAAAATATAACACAATTCATCCCATTTGCAGTTGATGTAGGGCTCTACGGTAAAGTTGGAAGCAGGATACGAACGATATTGAGACCTTGCAAAGGATTCTACGTGAAGGTGAAGGGACGACGACGTTTCGGTCCGTCCTGGACCATTCTCAAGTCGATTGTGGGCGTAATGTGGTCTCAAGTCGACAATCGACTTGAGAATAGTCCAGGACGGACCGAAACGTCGTCGTCCCTTCAAATAACTGTAGACTAGAAGGAAAAGGAAAGTTAGTTATTCAATTGTATAAGTCCCCGGTGCGTCCTACAAGTGGACAACTGCATCCAAGTGTAGAGACCTGATCTTCAAAAGGTTATATATATATATCTGCTTTGAATAATGTACAAGGCAAACCAGACATGACAAGGCTGATCTCGTCGAGACCTTTAAAATACTGATCAAACGTTAAGATATTAATCCAGACCACTTCTTTAAACATTCAAATGTTAGATATACAAGGGGTAAAAAACTTCCTTGATGTGATAGAGAAAACGGATGTTTGGTCAGCCATAGGGAAGCGCTTGAGCGCTAAAGCCTTAAAAGTAAAGGCATTTACTCCAGTTTATAATACAGCTAGAGAAAATTGGGGACGGTTGACAAGCCGCTGCTTCCTGTCCCTGTCGAGGCCAGTAAAGATGGTGGCCACTCGGATAAATTCAGATAAATACGCCGGATTAAATCGCTCCTATGCCAAGTAAGTCCACTACGGGCTCACCATAGCCCGTGCTACTTGCCCCGCTCCTGTGCCTGGTAAGTTACGGGCTCACCATAGCCCGTGCTACTTGGAACTTGTTCCGAGTAGCTGAATCTATAACAACAACAACCGGATTAAATTTGAAACACACAACCAGCAACACCATCACTACCACCATCACCACCACCACCACCACCCTCACCTACAACAACAACAACACTACCACCACCAGCTGTACACCACAACAAACACTACCCACTACACAGCAAGTCTCTTAAACATAAAAGTGATTTGCTGTTATCATTATGCAAATGAGGTGGCCTCAGAGGGTGTGGCGTGGTGCTTGCTCCTCCACAGTCACTGCTTGTTGGGGTGGCTCTCTCTCTCTTCCTCTTCTCTCTCCCTCTCTTCCTCTCTCCTCCTCTTTCTGCCTCTCCCCCTCCCCGCCGCCACGACATCTGAGCCAACTAGCCAGAAACATCTAAAGGGCCACTTTCAATCCTCGCTCAGCCTCCCACGGGAGTTCTGAAAGTGCCTCCTCCACACCCAAGCTGCTGATGGCCCCAAGCGGCACTTACTCGTAGCACCGTGATGGAGATGAGTCCTCTTTACCATGGCGCTCTCCATGGTACTGGGATGAGTCCTTACCATGGTACTCTCAATGGAAATGTGATGAGTCTCTCCTCACCATGGCAATATTCATAGAGAATGGCATAGTGATGGGGGGACTTTCTAAGAAGTTCTTGTTCGTGTATGGGTAAAGTTCTTTGAAAGAGATGTTTTTGTCCTACCTGTAGATTGAAATCGCAGGGGTTAGCAGGCCCCAAGTGGCCATTTAAAGGCATAGCTGACATGCGTCTCTTTCTAGGCGTTCATGAGGAAGTAGATAGTCTTCTTGATCTTGTAGTAAACGGTGAACTGAATCTTGCGGTTAGTGTAGCTAGAGGATCACGTGTCTGTCAATGATATCTTTCAGGAGCTCTATTTTTTCTCCGTCTTGCTCGCCGTTTGAAAAAAGTTCATGTAGAAGAGTTGAATGTATGGGATAGAACCCGTAGTGTTAGAGATTGTCAGCAATATATAGGCAAGACAGCATCTCTTTGAAGGCGCCTGACAATGCCTATGGTCAGCGATAGTAGTATATTGACAAACCAATTGTAAAATTATGCGCTCTTTTTCAAGAATATAATCGAAGCACAACGATACTGGAAATATACATAAAATTATAAATATGAAATTATGAAAAGACAAAGCCGGCATTTTACAGTTGAAACTCAAATACTACAATGAATAACAAATGTAGTTTCGTTAGTTGTTTTTTTGTAGTATTGTTAATTGTTATTTTTTGTCTTTGAAAATAGTTATTTAATATAGTATTTAAGTATGAATTGAAACATATTTGAAAACTCTTATTTTCTATTGTTATTTAACATAAATCCCCAGTATCATTGTGTTTTTTATTGTATTTTTAAATATAAGTGTGTAATTTCCTTGATCATTACCAGTTCAAATTCACATAAATACATGAAACCATTTTACTTTATTTTTGTTCAGAATAGTTGAATCTAAAACACCAATACATGCTGTTAATCCGAGTTACTGCCCCGCTCCTGTGCCAGGTAAGTCCACAACAGGCTCACCATAGCCCGTGCTACTTGGAGCTTGTTCCGAGTAGCTGAATCTATAACAACAACAAAATATTATTTCTAGTGACATTTACACACAAATGTGTACCACACATCGTAGTATTCATAAGCACTGATAGTTTACTTTAGTCTTGAACTATATTCTAGATCAAAGTATTTTCGCTAGTAAGCAATTGGGGTAACAGAAACTTGAAGGAAATCTGGCAAGACGTAAATAAAGGGGTAAAAAGCATAATTTTGTTGCACATCCTGACCCGCAAGGAATTGCGAACGGTCTCTTAGGTAAATAGGCGGAAGCTGCCAAACTTAGTTCATTGCCCGCAAGTTCAAGTATGTTTATTGAGACAAGAAAGAAATACATCTCAAAGGGATAGAGTAGCTTAGGCTATTTCTACCCCCCCCCCCCAATTTCCTATTGCCCGCTGTAACGAGTCATTAGATTCTTGGAAATATCTAAGAAAGCATTTTATACTTACAGCAGGTAACAGTGGTGATGTCACTTGCACAGGTATTACCAGAGAACAACTAATAACGGCGATTAAAGTTGGGAAATCTACCGCCCCTGAGGGACGGTAGATTTCCCTTTCCCTTTCTTTCTTTCTTCATATGAAAGATTTCAAATTTGGGGAATTAACTTAGTCATTCTACGCTGGACACGGTCAAGTGAATTTATATCCATTCTATAGTATGGCGACCAAAACTGAACTGCATAATTTAAATGGGGCCTAACCAGAGCAAGATATAACTGAAGAACCACACCAGGTGTCTTGTTACTAAAGCTTCGAATAATAAATCCCAGTGTCCTATTTGCCTTATTACGAACATTCATGCATTGATCCTTTTGTTTTAAATTCTTACTAATCATAACTCTCAGATCCCTTTCGCAATCTCAACACCATCTAGCTCGTATCTTGTAACTCTATCATCATTACCTAACCTCAAAACTTTACATTTATCAGCATTAAACTGCATCTGCCAATCTTTTGACCATTTCAAAACCCTATTTAGATCAACTTGAAGTGATAGTGAGTCTTCTTCCGTGTTAATTTCCCTGCCGATTTTTGTATCATCTGCAAATTTGCAGATGTTGCTACTCAAACCTGAATCTAAATCATTGATATATATTATAAACAACAGAGGTCCCAGGACAGAGCCTTGAGGTACTCCGCTAACAACATTATCCCACTCTGACTTAACCCCATTTATACTAACTCTGTTTCCTTTGGAATAGCCATGCCCTAATCCAACTTAATATAGTACTTCCAATACCATGAGCCTCTATTTTTTTTAATCAGTCTTTCATGTGGCACTGTATCAAAAGCTATGCTAAAGTCAAAGTACACAACATCACAATCCTTACCACTATCAACTGCCTCAACTATGCTGGAATAAAAAGATAGCAAATTTGTTAAACATGAATGGCCATTTGTAAAACCATGTTGCAACTCGTTTATTAATTTATGTTTTTCAAGATGAAGAGGAATTGTAATTGCAATTATCGATTCAAGTAACTTTCCCACAATAGACGTTAGGCTAATTGGCCGATAGTTTGACGCAAGTGATCTATCTCCTTTCTTAAAAATTGGTACCACATTAGCTACCTTCCATGACTCTGGCACTCTGCCTGACTCTATTGATTTATTAAATATGGTAGACAGTGGCTCGGAAAGCTCCTCTTTGCTCCCTCGATTGTTTCAAGCGCGGGTTGGACAAGTATATGAGTGGGATTGGGTGGTTATAGATAGGAGCTGCCTGATATGGGCCAATAGGCCTTCTGCAGTTACCTTTGTTCTTATGTTCTTAATTTTGCCTCAAGAATGTAACACTTATATGCTGTGTTTACTATATTAACCTGCAATGTTAAATGGGATTCTCGTATTGTGATTTGTGGATTTATCCCCATCGCCGGGGATCTATTCCCAGCGATGGCGGAAACAAATGAGCAGATGAAAAAATCCACAAATTTAGTAACAGGAATTGATAAAATCGATAAGGAAGATTTCCTGAGACCTGGAACTTTAAGAACTAGAGGTCATAGATATAAACTAGCTAAACACAGATGCCGAAGAAATATAAGAAAATTCACTTTCGCAAACAGAGTGGTAGACGGTTGGAACAAGTTAGGTGAGAAGGTGGTGGAGGCCAAGACCGTCAATAGTTTCAAAGCGTTATATGACAGAGTACTGGGAAGACGGGACACCACGAACGTAGCTGTCATCCTGTAATTACAAGGGATTCGACTAGGATTCGAACCTGCGTCCGAGAGCATCCCAGACGCTGCCTTAATCGACTGAGCTACGACACAGATTCGCAGCACGCAGGTTCGAATCCTCGTCACGGCCCTTGTGTATTTGTTCATTTGATGCATCACGCAATTGTGATTTCTGTGTGTAAATGAGCAGAGTTTCTTTCACCCTGGTGCTCCTTTTACCTAGCAGTAAATAGGTACCTGGGAGTTAGACAGCTATTACGGGCTGCTTCCTGTGTGTGTGTGTACTCACCTATTTATATGTGTGTGTGTGTGTGTGAAAAGAAAATGGATTGAATTACAATTGAGAGGCGGGCCGAAAGAGCCAGAGCTCAACCCCCGCAAGCACAACTAGGTGAGTACACACACACACACATATACAATGTTCATTACATATATTTTTAATAGGGAGAACTTTAACGCATTTACAGTTGATGGTGATGGATGAAGGCAATTTAAACTCCTTGGCGCTGGAGTTCAGTGGGGGTCGTTGGGGGATAGGGGAGGACAAGGATAGGGTCGTGGGGAAATGGGGGTGGAGAAAGGGGGGACTGGGATAAGGGAAACTAAAATATTGAACCCTAAATTGGGAATGGGGGTGTGGGTAGCAGAAAGGAGGGAGAGAGGATTTTTTTTTTTTTGTGGTGGAATTTGGGACTCGTAGTGTTGGAAATCGATTGTGTTTTTAGTGGTGAGGAGGAGAAGGAATTTTTACGGTGCGAGTTGGTGTGGAATTTTATGAAGTGTAGTAAGGTGTGAGCTGATCTTTAAACGCCTCAATAAGCGTTGACAAAACTTTGCCCCGGGGGTTTCCTAAGCTGAGCCGCCAAGTTTGGATGATCTAATCAAAGTTGGAACGAGTGTTGGATATTGAAAATCCGTCTTGCTGTATATCTCTTCTCTCGGCGCGCCTCAGGGAGAAGCCTATGTCACTAACATAGGCTTTCCGTAGCCTATGACATAGGCTACGGAAACCCCACCATGGAATCTCCATGCCTTGTACCTCAGCTGCAGTTAAAAAATTACATTAATAAATACATTAGTTATATTACATTACATACATTACATAACATACATTACATAAATAATTTTCCCCGAAACGCTATGCGTACTAGTGGCTTTAGGCATTGTATGTACTATCTTTATCTTTAAATCCAACATTATGTATGTAACTCATTGTATGTACCTTTACCTGAATAAAAGATCTAAATCTAATTGCAACAACAGACTCAAGGCTTTTGGAACTGTAGCTGAGTATCAGCCATAATACGGTGTAAATGTTGGAATAGCTAAGAATTATGTTTTAGCATATAAATGATCTCTGAGAACTATCATTCACTATTGAAGATTATCGTTCACCATCCTTAGCAGCTCGACGATTAAATGCGACCTCAGAATACTGAAAAGAATTATTGAACAACAAATTCTACCACCATTCATGCCCGTGCCACCTCTTGGGTGGCTTAATCTCTATCAATCATCAATCAATCAATGCTAAATTAAGTTCTCGGAATCATTCTTGGCTCTCTAATAACTACCAAAGTTTCCTCATACCAAATATGAGGAAATAATTAGATACACCAAGCATCCAAGATAGAATATTTGAAATCGAACTTATGATATGATTAAAGCTTCTCCGTGATAATTAAAATAACATTATCAGTTGAATTTTTAGAGCACATGCGCAGTAGTATGAGTGATTCTGGAGGCACTCAAATACAAATACAAATATTTATTCAGGTAAAGTACATACATACAAGGTGAAATACAAAAGTTGATGGATTTATAGATAGTAGTACATACAATGCCTAAAGCCACTATTACGCAAAGCGTTTCGGGCAGGAAAAACACTAAGACTAAAACTTAATACTAACTTAGATTAAAGCTCGACTAACAGCCACTTAATTTCAAAATGTTTGGGTTCCACGACATATGTAAAGATGAAAAAAGTACAGCACTCCTTGCCATCCTTTTAACGTTGTTTTAGATTTAGCTACTCAGAACGAAGTGTCCATGTAGCACGGGCTATGGTGAGCCCGTAACCCTTTTAACGTATGAGGATCCCAGTAATACAGTCGGGTTCGTTCTTGACGCATAATTCTCGAGAATTCCGGGTTCGAATCCCGGACGGGACAGAAATGGTTGGGCACATTTCCTTTCACCTAATGCCGCTGTTTACCTAGCAGCGAGTAACTCGGGAGTTAGTCAGACTTCGATAAAAGCCAAACGTGTATGAATACACTCTGGCTTCCTGTCCCTCGGACGTTAATTAAAATATGACGTCGTACCCAACCAAGAAACTAATCTCAGACAGCCCTCTTTTTTTGGAGATATATACAAGAGTTGTTACATTCTTGTACAGCCACTAGTACGCGTAGCGCTTGGGGCAGGTCCCTGGAATACGATCCCCGCCGCGAAGAATCGTTGTTACAACCAAGTACACATTTTACTGTTGCGTTAAACAGAGGCTACAGTTAAGGATTTGCGCCCAGTAAATCCTCAAGCTCAGTTTGCTGCTATATTAAACATTCTTGAAGACATACACAATTTACAAACTGAAAGGATTATCACACTGACTGTATACACTCTGATGGTTCACTCAGTACAGTTACGGTGAAGGCGGAAAGTTTATCCCTCCGTCGGTAACTGAACTGAAAGGAATGCGAGTCAGTAATTTGGCATCCACTTTGCAAGTTGAACTCTTGGATATCCTTGCAGAACTCAAAATCATGGAAACACTGCAGTAGACAGCTTAATTATCTCCGACTCCCACTCCTCGTTACTAGTATTGCTTAATAGATTGCACCAGCAACTACCGTACGTGCTTGTCTCTTAAGCCAGGCATAGGTTAGGTTGCTCCAGTTCAAAATTCCGCTGGTAGCCTGGTGGATAGCGTGCAGGACTCGTAATTCTGTGGCGCGAGTTCGATTCCCGCACCAGGCAGAAACAAAGTTTCTTTCACCCTGAATGCCCCTGTTACCTAGCAGTAAATAGGTACCTGGGAGTTAGCCAGCTGTCATGGGCTGCTTCCTGGTGTGTGTGTGTGTGGGTGTAGGTGGTGTGGAAAAAAAGTAGTTAGTAAACAGTTGAGAGGCGGGCCGAAAGAGCAAAGCTCAACCCCCGCAAACACAACTAGGTGAATACACACGTGAATATACACACGCACACATGGATCTTGAGATTCGATTGCACAGTTTCCCCAAACATATCAGACAGTTTGAAACAATCCAATCGCTGGGTCACCTTCTCGACTGGGCTCCCGGTCCCATGGATTGGGTAAAGATTAGGCAAGTTTGGCAGAGGTTAACCTGATCCAACTAAATAATGAAGTTAGTGGCGTAAACTTCACGAGGTTAAAAAAAATATAAGAGCAGGAAGAATAACGTTACTCCTTTTTATATATGTGCCACATTTTTGGGGCGATGAAGGGATTTGGTTCAGCTGTTTCAATGCATTACTATTTCTTTTATATGCATTATATTAGTAGGTATAACACCCTATACGTTTGGCTGTACTTATATGCTATCATGCGTACAGCCTAACACGCATTTCCTAGCTCTCACGTATTCATGCTACAGCAAGTGAACAAAATAAAGTACTTAATGTTCAGAGAGAGAGAGAGAGTGTGTGTATTAATTGGTTTTTCAGTGAACCTGGCTGGATTACCCTGGAAGCCTTCCAAGTTAAAAGGGCCCGCAGAAGCCTCATAAAGTCACAATCTCCGCCTTTTATATGTCTCCTCCACACACACGTGGTATTATACTTATTTCTACCTGAACGCTATATGCTTCCCACTTGTTTCCACTTACATTTTCACCCTAATGGGCCTATAATCTTCCATCCTTATACCGTAACTGATGTCACACTTATAAATCATTCAACTTTTTCATCCTAATGGGCCTTTAATCTTCCATTCTTATAACGAACTGATGTCACACTTATAAATCATTCAACTTTTTTTTGTACCTGTATCTCCCTGATTTAAGTCCTGTAGCTTGCCTTAGTGACCTTATTGACTTATTCCCTACAACTCTGACTTTCAAAATTGTCTTAGTCCCTCCTTTCTCGGGACATTAAACCTATTTAAGTGAACAGAGGCATTGGGAAAAGGAAACGTGCCCAATCGTTTCTTTTCTGCCCGGGGAATGAACCTGTTGTAAGCTGAGGACGTTGACCACTGTACCACTGTTCCACTACGATTTTGATTAATCTTGCATTATTACTTTAGATTCGTGCATAGGCCAAGCTGATTAATCAGTACCAACACTCGACGTAGTATTCCCAATATTACTATCATGGGGGAAGCATCAACATTACTAGAAACCCCAATTTTATACCATGGGAGCCCCAACTCTACCAAGAGAATCCCCAGCACTATACCAGAAGCCCGGGCACTATACCAGGAGAAGCCTCGGCACTATACCAGAAGCCTCGGCATTATACCAGAAGCCCAGACACTATGCAAGGAGAAGCCTCGGCACTATACCAAAGCCTCAGCACTAGACCAGAAGCCCTAGCACTATACCAGAAGCCCCAGCACTAGACCAGGAGAAGCCCCTGCACTATACCAGAAGCCCTGACACTATACCATTAGCCCCACCTCCACCACTACGAGAACAAGTACCACCAACACTGTACTACCAGCAGAAGCTCTATAACCTTCAGCAAACTTAGAGCAAACTTGACCCGCCGACGCATCAGACACAGTTAGCCGAGAAGGTCGCAAAGTTTGGTAACATTCTCTCTTAATTTGCACCGGGATTCACTGGTAGTTCAGGATGGAGGAACAAGGCTGAGGAAAAATTATTTTTCAGAAGAGAAGGTTGGAAAAAAGAGAAGAGGAGGAGGAGGAGGATAGAAAAAAGAGACAGTTGGAGGATGGAGAGATGGTACAAAGAGGAAAGAAGAGTTGATGAGTATAAAAATGGAAAAAAGAGGGGCAAGGAGTGGATAGGAGGGAATGAGAGAGGCAAGGCGGTGATGGGAGTGAGAGGGCCGTAGAAATTCAGAGAAAAGGGGATAAGGAGAGAAATAAGGAAGGGGTAAAGTTAGGAAAGAAGATGGGAGAGGAGAGAAGAAAAAAAGTGAAGGAGTGCTTGAGGAGAGTATCACACCTTGAATCTGTTCAGTAATGTTTGTTTATGCACAGCCTTAATCTTCCATTGTAAATAGTCCTGCTGGCTTAGTGGCTTCTCTTTATAACTTACTAAATTAACTCCCACCCAATGCTGTCCTCTCCATTCCACATGTCATCTTTAATAAGAAACTCTGTGTACAATGTTTCTATGCTTACAATCTAACTATTTTACTGATGTGCTCAACCTTTTATTTTCAGTTGGGGGGAGAGGTTGGCAATCATTACGTTTGTTTGCTTTCCTAACAGTTGGAACAAAGTAATGAACGTTTAGAAGTTGGAAGATAGACATGAAAATATTATTTGGTATATAATACTCTACATTTGTTTATCCTATATAAGGTTGTTCCATTTTCTGGCCAAGTGTAATTTTTCAGTATTTTATCCATAACAATAAAAGTCCAGTAACAGTAGTGAGAGAACAGGTATTTACTTGTCTTGTATTGTCTTTTTTCTTCTCTGCTTTTTCATTAGCCAAGAGTGGAAAAAGGGATGATTATTTAGTATAGTAAATTAGCTTTGACTATGGTATAACTGGCTGCCAGTGACTTCCCTTCTTCTCAGGGTTTTATAATTTTATTTTTCTCTGGCAGTGATGTTTTAACCCAGGAGCTCTCATATGGCAATTTGATTGAATACAAGGAAATTATATGAACAGAAAAAGAAAACTCCCTTAATCATCATTTGCTGATTTTATTACAAAACTATGTGATGATGTATGCCCACCATTTCATATATTATCACAGCACTCTCAAAATATATACTGTACAGTACAAAAAAAAAAAAAAGTCACCGTTTGGGGAACACTAACTTCAGACAAAACATTCCAGCAGGAAAAACAACGTTTGTAAAACAAGATAACCAACAGCTTAATTGGTGAACCCAAAGCATATGCAGCACCTTTAATGAAGAAAAAAAAACAATTCACAAAACAGCAAATAAATTAAACTTGTGCAACAATTGCTCTTAAATTATAAATTTCATTAACTAAAAGGAATTGTTCTCCTCTTAAATCAGATCAAATTAAAATAATTTCCTCTAGATACTTATGTATTCTAAGTGGAAATATTTGGTTCAGTTGGCTAACTTTACATAAAGTACAAATATAATATTCAAATTAGCCAAGTGAATTCATCCATCTAACCCATTGGCTGAGATTTATTCCTTTGTCAACAGATGAACATAATGCCTAACTCGAAACAAATCAAAAGTACATCACGTAGGTACCGAATTATACTCATGTGATCAGTTTGGTATACTGCATATGGTAGTATACCTGAAGGATATTAACAACATACTGCCAGTCAAAATTAAACTATGAAAACACGAAGAAAGCTTTTCAATTGCTTTTCCATATCTGAACACATGTGATTGCTACTACATAAACATGCGAGTGCATGCAAGCAGGTGTTTATGCATGATCAGGTGCCTATACTGAATATGTAAATGTGCCTATCATGATCAGGTGCCTATACTGAATATGTAAATGTGCCTATATGTGTAGAAAGAATAAATTTTGATATTAAGCTTATAAAATCTAGCATTTGTCACACTACTTGTTTATGATTTACAAAGTATTTGAAATAAATACCGTATCAGGTATCCTTTTCCCCAAAACAATGGTTTTGGAATAATCCCAAAACAGTTTATTAACAAAATTAAGGAAATTTGTAAGTTTTTTTTTCTATAAAGGATTCTACCTAAATTTTAGTTCAAAATAACTGCAAGTCAATGGAAACTTCACATTTTTTTACATAAATTATCACTGGCAAATTTGATGTAGATGTAAAAAAATCACTATTTACCAATTTTATGCATGCATTTAACCCTTTAATAGCTCAGCTAATTAAGTCTTACATCGTAGTGTGCCTAACAAAACATAGTTCACAAAACAATTGCATTTGGCAATTCAAGCACAGGAGGAAATTGCAGAAGGCACTTGGACCCGTTTAGGGTCCAGATACGCTCTCATAAAAACAAACACATCTGATGTACAGTATTAATAATGTCAACTCCTTAAACATTACCCAATCTATATTTTCTTTATAATAATATGATTAAAATGAAGTAAATATGATGCTACAACATACATTTAATTGTTGAATGCTGGCTATTTTCAATATTTACTATTAATGCTTCAAATATTTGACCATTGTAAGAATAAGACTTAGTTTCATGATACACTCCAAATACAGTACAATTACAACAACAAAAAGAGGGAACTTCACAAATTATCAAATGGAAAAACATCATAAAAGAACATTAATCAGCAAAAGTGATGATTGGCTTAGTACTGACCTCCCCGAGCAGCTCTTAGAGAAACAGAGCCGAAAGATCCCAGGTCCGTCACAGGACAAATGTTTGAGTGTTTGGGAGCTTTTCCTTTTGCCCAAACTCACCCAGCAGCAAATAGATACCCGAGAGTTGGGCAACAGGCTTACTGTTGTCCAACAATGGGAAACTAGTAAAAATTTGTGTATAAACAAAAAGGGAGTGAAAATCTCAGGGAAAGACATCCCTGTATATCAGGGATAATATACAGAGACGTGTCAACTATAATTTTTCAAGTGTGAAGCTTATGAATAGACACGGTCTACTATTAGGAAAGCCTATTTTACATAAAATGATTAACAAAAACTAACATAACTAATACATATGAATTTGTCCAACTCTCCAACTCGAAAAATATCCAGAATTAAGACAGACACTACCAAGCAGACTCACGTGACTTTCATTTCAAAGCTGAATGTGATTCAGTTTATTGCGAGTTGTAGTTTACATACAAATTATGACGATATCTAGTTTAATGTGTCATAAAACTACAACAATAAAATATTAGCCAAAGCACAACAGCTATAAAATGAAACGACATGTCAAATCACAACACCTGAAGATGTAATTAACACAACTTGAAATCAATGGAGTCTTCATTAATGCTTGTGACCAACAAGTGCATGCCTCATTAATGAAGCGGTAAAAATCTCAAACGTTTACATACATTACTGGCAATCCCATTCCCCACTTTCATGAGGTGGAAGAAAATATTATACTTGTAACACAGTATTGCAAATCAAAAATACCAATAAACACCAGAGGAAAAAAAGGGAGTACTTAAACAATTATTTGGTTTTTAAACCCTTTTTTGTATTTGATTAGCCTTCTATAACATCAGTAAAATAATTTCATAGCCATAATATAATATAAACATACAATTACAGTTTGCATACTTTTACTGCATTGTAATGTCATTAAATAAAGTGCTACCAAAAAACTCTCATCAAGAGTATAACATCCATACTTACACACACACACACACACATATATATATATATATATATATATATATATATATATATATATATATATATATATATATATATATATATATATATATATACCTCCCTGCAATGTCATCACTGATCGAGTACACATGCGTAATGTTTTAACACCTCTCAATTCTGTCCTTCCTCTAGCGCCACCTCCACCTGAGCCTCTACAAAGAAGGGACCCTGGCGGTAGAACTTCTCTAACTGCTCCATGTGATATTCTGTGAAGATGCTACTTGCTGATGGAGACTTGACAAGTGTTTCTACAATAGTCCACTTTGCCTCCTTACCTGGCTTTTCAGATTCAGTTTTTCGATCAAGTATATATTCAATAAGCCCTGAAAGAAAAAGAAAAACCATGAGAACCTTCTCAACAATAATGAATGAGATTATACTGTTGAGAATAACCAATCATAAATCAGCCCAGTATAATTTTAATGTGTATATAACACTATATGACAGATGGAACAATATATATACTGTACTTCACTTTAAAAGCCAACATACTTAGAAATTTGACTATTAAACATAATATTGTAGGCAAGAGTTTTAGACACTATGCATACATGCAGGTTTGCAATATTATGTAACTCGCTTAATAATATTACCAATTACCACTCAAAGACAACTGAAAAGGAATACAAAAATATTCAAGATGAAATCAGTTATTTAGCTACATTTCACTCAACCCCACAAATGATACTGACTCTGAGGAGTTGCAGAGTTTCTCCTGTACGAGTTTGACTCTCCAGGCTCCCCTCACCTCATAATAGTGAACCAGATTCTCCGGTTTCTAGTTCCTGGCAGAAGACGGATGGGTCTTGAGAGGCCCAGTGTGTGGAGCCAAGACTTGGTTGTACCAGTATATAAGCACAGGGAGTTACAAGGGGCCCCTCTGAGACAAATTGCTGGTGCTATCACATTTTTGTTTATATTTAATATTATATTTGTATTATTTCACAGAATAGAACATGCTTTTGTGCACATTTTGATATCTTAATCTGCAAACAGGACTTTTTTTTTAATATTTGGTTGAGCCTTTTTACTGGGTAAATACCCACCAGTAGCTCAATGTACTTAACACTGGGGTGCCAGACTCATAGTGACTAGTTCACCCAGCTGATGACATGTCCTTGTAAATCGTCCTGCACCCTAAAGGGGCAGGGAGCACATGGGGATCGCAGATTAACCCACTACTGTGCCGACTTGATAATTTGCCAGGACAGACCAAAACATCATTGCTTCTTCATTTTCTGACGAGTGGTTTAGTTATCGTATCTTCACCCAAGTTATTGTGACTCCTCGTCTGCATACTGAGATGTACCTTCACAAAAATACTATACAATTATAAATTCAAAATTCTTAAAACTTCCTCAAGGGCATGTATTAGCAACACTGAATCATCAAAAAAAGGCTCCGAAACAGCTCGCCTGTGAGTGGCGACTAGTCAAGGCTCAGAGAGGCCTTCACAGCTAACCTTTTGGCTATTTTTAGGACTGGCATGTTTGCCATTTACATTATGTGTCTCCTCCTGCTTACATGTGCCTGTTTCCACTTTGGTTCAGAATGTTCTTCCCTGATTCTGTTGACTTCAGTTTTACTGTATGTCCCTCAGGGTTTTAGACCCTGTTCATTTTCCTGAATATATAACACTTCTGGTTCAAGTTCTTCTTCCTCCTCGGGTATGCTACGTGTTTTCAGTTGTCCCTTGTGCTAGCAGAGCACCCTCATTATGCAGTTTGTGAGGTGGAAGCTGGTCAGATAATGTTAGTCATATCAGGCATGTATCTTTTGGTTGGATCGAATCTGGCCAGATTAGGTTATGTTGGGCTAGACCTGGCCAGAGTCAACACACACACACACTAACTTTGACAACTAAATAAAAGTATACAGTAGACTCAAACATAGCATTCACACTCTCCATACCTGGCTCACGACAAATGAATCGTTGACCCCATGGCATGTTGGCCAATGCATTTATTAGTCCAAGGGCAGGACAGTGTATATCTGTGAATGGCTGACGAGCAATAGCCACTAACTTCTCTAGGTTCATCCCACAAACACTTGCCCACCACATCTCCAACAAGCCTGTCAAATCTTCTGTCTGGTATTCTACCTGTAGGAACATAAACAAAATGCATATTTCCTGATGCCGTTCAAGTCCCTTTGGAAATATGTATTATCTGTTAAACATACCACATTTACAAGATTTTCTATGCTAAATAAAAATATATCAAAGAATAACCTTGACAAACACTCACTATCCACACAACATTGTAAAATAGAAAACAAAATTTACCTCTAATGTGAAGAGATGAACAAGAGCCTCTAGGGCACATACACGCTGCTCAGTGGGAGCCACTCGCATCTTTGAGCCTAAAACATCCAAGACTTCCTCTATTTCTGTCTCTGAGAAAAAATGCATCGCGGTTAATGAAATGATACGTTATTTGTAGTTTCTTGATAGCTCCTGTTGCTTAAGGCTCTGGTACTTTGCAGAGATTTTCAATTGTATTAGTCCCACAAAGTTCTGGCACAATCTACCAGACACCAGGAGCAGAATCTGGTTCACTTTCAGAAGTGTGAGCAACCTACAAATCAGAAATTAACACAAAACCAAGAAAACCTTTCAAAAATTATCAGCAAAGCAAAACAAACTACTGCTCTTAATAAGAAAGAGTCAAGAAACAAGGCAAACAGTCTATACTAGTTTCTGGAAACTGGCCTATTGTATAGATGTAACATACAGGTACAGAAATAGAGCCCAATGCTCCAGACATAACACACTGAAGTTGATAGCATCCTCCCACAATATTGCTACAGTGTGTATGAATGTGTAAAGTGTTCAAATTTACTCAAGCACTACTCAGATACAGAGAGAAGTAATAAAATATTTGCTTATACAAAAAGATTTGTAATAGGCAAGTGTGTTAACTTTTCCTAAAATAAAGAGTTGTCTAATAAATTTCATAAACAAGAATCGATACACAAAGCATTGACCCATGAGCAATGAATAATCCCAAGAACACCAACATCACTTAGCTGAAAGTAGCAGAGAATGGTTCCTACAGGTGTAATGCAATTCAATCAATACCAGACACACTAGTTAGGACTGTGGCAGACCAGGGGCCAGATTCACGAAGCAGTTACGCAAGTACTTGCAAATGTGTACATCTTTCCTCAATCTTTGATGGCTTTGGTTACATTTATTAAACAGTTTACAAGCATGAAAACTTCCCAACTGTCGTTATTGTTATAAACAGCCTCCTGGTGCTTTGAAGCTCATTAACTATTTAATAATTGCAAAGCTGCCAAAAATTGAGAAAAGATGTACAGGTTTGTATGTGCTTGAGTAACTGCTTCATGAATCTGGCCCCAGGACCCCAAGTGACCTGTGTCGGGGTGCACAATAAACTAGCCGCCTTCGGCGGCAACAATCAAAAATCTGTGTCGCCATTTAGTAGCAGTTAGGAGAGTTGAAGCTAAGGCTGACAACTATCATTTGCCTTGTTTCTTACCTTTCTTTGCATATTAAGACATGTCTTGTTCTGTTTTACCCTGACTCTCTAGGTGGTTCTATCAGTCTTGGGTCAATCTCTGATCCCCTTGCTTCTCTTGCCTCAGAGAGAGTGCAAGAGATTACAAAGGCTCTTTTCCCATGGGTATCTGACAATGTGAAAATCTGATGACTGACAGAGCAAAAGCTAGGAGAGCTACTGAAGGGGGGCTGCCCAGAAAAGTAATATTTGTAAATAATAAATTTATCAATTACTTGAAAGAAAAAGGGAACAAGTTCAGAACACCAGACAAATGTGTATTTATGCCCTCCAGGCCCATTATACCAACCAACAGGTTAAAAGCATGTGATTTTATGATGGAATAAAAAGTGGTGTAGTTATACTGTATATACAAATATTGCACTAGTGACTTACTGAACTTAGCCAGTGCAAATTTGCCCTCGGGAGAACTTCCAATGTGTGCCACTGTTTGAATGGCTACCATCTGCAGTGTTGAGTCGCCAAAATCTAGGGACCCTGATGCCAGACGAAGGACCATTACAACCACAGAACTGTATTCCTCTATCATCTGTCGTGGTCGAGAATGGCCCACATTTCCAAAGAATTTGATCAATCCTGAGAGTAAATGCAATACAGTACTGTTTTTTTAATAAAATTACAGTATAAAACATAAAAGAAATTATGGCTACTAAAACAGAAGTTCAACATAGACTAAAACAGGATATTCAATATAAAATACAAATGTCATGACTAAAACTTGCTAGAAATTTTAAACACAGTGAAACATACTGTAAAACACAAGAGATGCAATAGCTTGTGTGCAAGATGATGACATGATACAAACACTAAGTGTTCCACAAAGAAGTGACTGGTCAGTATTCTATGAAAAATCATACTGCAGAATACAATAAAAGATACATTGACAGTTTTTTTTTTATGTTACGCACAAAATTTTGACATAACATGACCCACATCAAACAATGTTGAGCTCCAGTAACAAACCTGGCATAAGAAGTGCAGCCATGGGGTCCCTCTCGGCAAGAGAAAGAAGGTACTGAAGCTTTGCAATTACGCCCCCTTGATCCAAGAGAGCCATCCCGCTAGAGTTCAGAGCTAGTGGGGTCAGCAACTCGAGAGCATTCAGTTGCGTAAGGACATCACCAGTTGTGACTTCTTCGGTTAGGCGATCCAGCAGTCCAGAGTTAGACACCACACCCAGTGACATGTCACCCAGGAGACACACTTGTACCACAAACTTATAGGACATAAACTTGATTAGTAGAAGATAGCTTCCCTAAAGTCATCCTAACAATAAAGAATGATTTTATTATTCATATAAAACATCATAAACATATTCCTACTAATAAATTATATATAAAAATACAATAATTTTGGATTTTTATTTATTTATATTCATCTATTTAACTACACGAGAGCTAAAATTTTATGTCTAAGAGCATAATGAAATCTATTAAGTACTGTACTCGAAACAAACATATCTGCTAGGTTGGTTGTAAAAAACCAGCGTTGAATGTAATGAAACGCCATTTTCTGGGTGAGACCCGGAGGCTCCCCGGAGCTTTACCGGCTGATATGCTAATGTCAGACTTTGGCATCAGTCATGTGTATGGAGTTCTAGGGCCTACCGGGGACCACGAGCCAGAACCTGGCCCCCTCAGAGAGGCAAGGGGAGCAATGGCCTATAGAAACCCCCGTGTGGTTGGAAGCATTCTATGTCTGCCATCGACCGGGTCAAGCATCCAGAAAGGTAAGCATTCCAAAACAAACCCCTATTCTGGTGAAAATTGCTACCTAAGCCGAACTAGTGAATAGAACTCTTCAACAGAAAACACGGAAACTAGTATGACGTCATACGTCACCGCGCCGCTGTCTGCGCAGCTCCCCCCTCCCCGGGAGGGGGAAGGGGGAGCCCCAGACCTCCCACGCCGGCTATCCACCCATCAGTTCTGAGGCTGGATGTCAAAACACGCGAAAAACGCCGACCGGAGGGAGGGAGGGTTGCCGGGGAGCCTCCGGGTCTCACCCAGAAAATGGCGTTTCATTACATTCAACGCTGGTTTTCTGGGGGGAGCCCCGTCGGCTCCCCGGAGCTAACTACCCACAGAGGAAGGTCAAAGGGACAAAACCGGGAGGCGGACACCACGCACCCCCCAAGGAGGCGAGACAACCGGCAGCAAACGCCAACCCAAGGCGCCACAGCCCCGAAAATCCCGGGAACAACACGAGAACCACGAGCAGCAAGGCCCCTGCACGAACACCAAAAATCCATGCCCGAAAGACTGCAAGGCCACGTCGCCCAGACGGCAGCGAGAGCAGCGAAGCCACGAACGCCACAGGCATAAGGGAAGAACACAGGCAGCTTAGCCACAAGAACACGGCTGACCACCCGGGACACCATCACCCGCGAACCGGGAAGAACAGAACCGGATCAACGCAAAACGCACTCCGGACCCAAACGCCGTGGCACGCAAACAACAGCAGAGGGCCGCCACTGAACACAAAAACGACACACCCCCGGCCCGACCAACAAAGCACCAACAAACCCTGGACCCCTCCAGAATGCAGCAGCCCCACCCCGCGCCAGAAAAGATGGAGACTGCTGCCATCAAACAACCAAAACGCTAAAACCGAAGGAGCAAGAAAACACAGCGAACCGACCCCCAGAGGCAAAGGCCCAAAGGAAAGAGCCGACGAAAAAACACACCGGAACCGAAGGGGCACTACCAACCGAGGAGAAGACAGAGCACGCTGACCAGAGACCAGGATGGTGCAAGCGGCGCACGAACAGGCCGGAGGTGAAATGACGCACAAGACAGCTGACTAACGGTGCAGAAGCAACACCAAGACCGAAAGCAAGCTGAAGCGGCTCCGCCTGCGCCGCACGAAAAGAGGCGACAGTATGTGGCAAGACGACGGCCCCCAACCCCCACTAGAAAACCAAGCCGAGAGTAAACCAAGCCAACAAGAAGGACCCACCGAAGAAGGGACAGGAAAAGGAAGGACCGCCAAAATACCCCATACTGCCGCCAAGAAGCACGCAGGTGGGACACCTACCACGAAGCCACCCGACCACCAACCGGAGGCGAGACCACGAGGCAGAACATAAGCAGCCCCGACAAGGCCCCCCCCGAGCCCAGGAAAAAGGCGGAGCCGCGAGAAGATCTCGGGCGCGACCACCGAAACCCAGGCGGCACAAGGAGATGGAACGTCTGCCGAACAGAAAAACTCCGAAGCATGCAAGCCCGCCAGGAGTTCAGAAACGACGGGTCCGACGCGAGACATCGCAAGAACCCCCCCAAAAAAAAAAAAGAAAACAACAACAACAACCGGCAGGGCAAGCTAGGAAAACCAAAGAAGGCGGAAGGGTCGCCGCCAGAACAGGACCCGAACCAAGGGGCCCGAACAACTGCAACAGACCGAAACAAAGAAGCACATCACAGGACACAGGCTGACCAACGCCTAAGAACACACGCAGAACATTCCTGCTGCAGAAGAGGCAGGAAGAAAGAGCAGAAGCACAAAAAAAAAAAAAAACCAGGAGAACAACCAGGGGTGGACAATCAGGCAGGGACAAAAACCCCACGCAATCCCCAGGCACAAAACGGCAGCAAAGCGCCACTCCACAACCGGACACAGGAACAAGGACACGCCACCGTGAAACACGGTACCAATGCTCACGTGCAGCAGCAGCAGCAACAGGCACCACTGCAACATGCAACATGTAAATAGCAACTCCCCTCTGCAAAGGCAGAGAACGGAGCAGGCAGACCCCAGACAGGGCCAACGGAGACACGACAAAACCCTGCAGGCCCAGAAACCTGCACCAGGCGACCGACGGCGGAGAAACCCCGCTCGATACCTGCTGGATGAGGTACTGGGAGCTCTTTTACACCTCAAGCCCGGCCCAAGGTCAGGCCAGACCGGCCAGAGGATGGCCCACCAGGCAGCTGCTAGGAGCAGTCCACCGGCCCACATACCCCCACAACCAGGACGGGCCGGAACTGCCATACGAAAACAGGCCAGTGCGCCCTGGAAGTCCACGGACGAACCAGCAAGAAGGCTTATGCTCGCAAGTAGGTCGTGTAACAAGCACAGACCACTGATGGTAATACAGTGTTCCCCAAAAGTGCCAATAGCACCACTGCACTCCACTGGTACTATCCCGCAAGTTCTACCAGATAGGCGGGACCCAAGAGCCAGAGCTCAAATCCTGCAAGCACAGCCAGGAGCCTCACCAGGTGAGTACAGAACCAACCCTACAACCCCCACACCTCACAACATTAAAAAAGGAGGGTCCCCTGAACGACTGTAGCATGGGTTGGACATGCACAGGAGGGGGACAGGAAGGGGTGATAAAGGGACAGTCACTGGTGTGCGAACGGTCTCAGTCGTACAAAATTATACCTAAATAAAGACAGGTATATGAACACCGCCGCATCCAGCGCCCGGCCAAAAGACGCCAGACCGCAGAAACTCACCTGGCGAATGGTGGCTCGAACTTGACACGACTCAACCGTGCCCAGAAGAACTTGGGAGCACCGCCAGGTGAAGACGCCAGAGCCGGACCCGCAGGAGAACAGGGAGAGGCGAAGGAGGCGGTCCACACCCATGACACAGAAAACCGCGGTGTCCTCCCCACAACTGGGAACCAGGACACCCCTGGCGCAAAGGGGCACATACCGCAGCCAGGGAGAAGAACGAGAGGCGAAGCACTGTAGCAAAAAAGGGCGCAAAACCCCAGCACTGAACCATCGCCCAGACCAAAACAAACTCCACGGCGCATGCGCATAACACGCTGGCCGAACCGCACACCCTCCCTGCGGGAAGGCGCCAGCCAGGACTATTGCACGAGAAAAAGAGCCAAAAGAGGAAGCAGGAACAAGAAAACCGGCCAAAGAAGCAAAGAGCCCAAAAAAAAGGGAACCCAAACGGGCGACAAGTAGCCCAAACGGGCGACAAGTAGCCCAACAGGGCGACAAGTAGCCCAACAGGGCGACAAGTAGCCCAACAGGGCGACAAGTAGCCCAACAGGGCGACAAGTACTAGGAGCCGACAGACGTTCCAATAATGCGGGAAGTAGCGAAAAACCTTCCCGTACCCTCGAGAACACAGAAGCCAACACTAGTCCCGAAGGCACACGAAGGCGCAGGCGCACCCGAGATCAAAAGTCACGCAGAACCCCATCGAACGGGGAAACATGACAAAAACACCGTCCCAAAAAGCGGGGGAGGAAACATCCACCCACAGGACGGAACCAACCGACTCAAAGGCCAAGGAACCGAGCCCGGGGAGGGGCCGACGTCCAACAGCACGTACGGCGAGTGGGGAGGAAAAACCCCACTCCGCGTAACCACAAGCCCCGCCTAGAGGGGGATAAAACCCCCCACGGGGTCTAACGGGGCCAAGGCCCCCCAAGTCAGCCCCTCCCCAGCCCCGGGAACCTACACGACAGGCCCCGGGGCCGAGCCGTTCCCCCAAAGCCCCGGCCGTACCAGAAAACCGGGGCAGCCGTGAAAACACTAAGGAAGGGAGCCCACTGGCAGACTCATACAACACGGCTGGAGGAACAGGCCCAAATGCCCCCGTCACTACCCCGGAAGGGGAATTCCCCGAGACTGCCCGAGTCTCAACACCACCAAACACCCCGCCCTGAACCTACAGACGGTAAGGAACCGGATGCAGGCAGGAAGGGTGAACCAGGGGAAAAACTAAATACAACGGGGCAGCCCCGGGGCTCCCGGGGAGGAAACCACGAGAACGTTGCCACCACCAAGGCTCAAGTGCAACGCCCCTGCTGCCCGCACCCGCTTTGTTAGCACAACTGGGTAACCGAGCCACAACGAGCAACCAAACTCGCAGGACACCGGGTCGAAGGTGTCACCGACCCCACAGGCAGCAGACGGAGGCAAAACAGAGAGTCACCCAGAGACAAAAGGTGAGAGCAACCCTCAAACTCGCTGGAAGCGAGGGGGGGGCTCTGGGGTCACATCCATCGGACCCGCGCGCCCCCAGGGGTTTCCCAGGGTCCCGAGCGTTTACTTTAAGAGGACTCGCGCTCAGGTAATCCCAGGCAGGGTACTGCTAACCGGCACCCAAGCTACCAAACAACTTTCTAAGAGCTGAACCCCCGGGACGTGTACACTCACGGGGACCTAGCAGGGGGTACCACCAGAAATACTCAGAACACAAGGGACACAAGGGGCAAGAACGAAGGCAGACCCCCCCACCAGGTATATAAACAAAAGAAAAAGAAAACCCCGCAAGAGGACAGCGTACCCAAGCGGAACAGAGCCGGCCGCTATGATTGGTAAAGACAAGCTGCACAGTACCCCGCGCCCCACCAGTGCAAACACTGCCCCTTACTCTAAGGCGAACAAGGGAGACAGAACACCCGAGCACACAAAGAGCGGCCGAAAACCAAGCGGTAAACGGCCAAGCAGGGGCAGGACCCAAGGAACTTGTGGAAGGTGGCCCCAAGCCCCAAGGGCAGTACTTACAGGGCACCTAGGGAAGGGAACCCTAGGCGCATGCAGCCCGAGTACTGAAGAATCACACCCGGCTCACGCACCACCTAGAAAACAGACACCACACTCTAGGTACAGTGCTGAAACAACCACTGGAGCCGGAGCACATAACCATTGCCTATAGCATCAGCCGAAGAACTGATGGGTGGATAGCCGGCGTGGGAGGTCTGGGGCTCCCCCTTCCCCCTCCCGGGGAGGGGGGAGCTGCGCAGACAGCGGCGCGGTGACGTATGACGTCATACTAGTTTCCGTGTTTTCTGTTGAAGAGTTCTATTCACTAGTTCGGCTTAGGTAGCAATTTTCACCAGAATAGGGGTTTGTTTTGGAATGCTTACCTTTCTGGATGCTTGACCCGGTCGATGGCAGACATAGAATGCTTCCAACCACACGGGGGTTTCTATAGGCCATTGCTCCCCTTGCCTCTCTGAGGGGGCCAGGTTCTGGCTCGTGGTCCCCGGTAGGCCCTAGAACTCCATACACATGACTGATGCCAAAGTCTGACATTAGCATATCAGCCGGTAAAGCTCCGGGGAGCCGACGGGGCTCCCCCCAGAAAAACTACCAAACTTTCATGTAAATCTAAAAATACTGAGCGAAAGCAGTCCAGCAATGCTGTATGTGTTTACCAATCAACAAAATGTGCAATTTTATAAGGTAGAAAAAACAAAAAAATACTAACACTCAAAATGATACAATAATCAGTATAAACCACCAAGCCATCACAACCTCAAATTATGCAAATTATCATTATTAAACACATTAAACACAACACAACTGGTACTAGCTCTCAATAAAGGATGCTCACCTCATAAACAGCAAACCTGCAGGAGTCCGATATTGCCATCACATCCTGCATGACAGTAACTGATTCATTGGAAAATACAGAATTTAGCCCTGCATTTTGAGTGCAGATTTTAACTAAAATATTTGTGGAAACTTTGACTACTCCCAGAGTTTTGTCTCCAAGGCAACCGACAACTGCTAACAGCAGACCTCGATTAGTTATTACCGAAACAATTCCTGCTTCATCTTTTTCTGTGCATAGCAACACCTGGAATATAAAGCAGTTAATATAGAAAAAGTTTACATGCACAATATAGCTATGTACATTGCAAAATTACATGGAAAAAATGGAAAAGTATTTATATGTAATGCCATTTCTAATGCATTTAATAATTAATAATTCATTGTGTCAGGAGATAGGTAGCCTGTTTATTCATATATGTTAGGCTTATATTGAGGCATTCTTCCCAGGGGTGAAATACTGACCCTCCCCAGGATGCAAAACCCACAAGCTAACTCCTGGGTACCTATTTACTGCTAGGTGGAGAGGAGCAGGTGGTGATAGGAAATGTACCCAACCATTTCTGTCCTGCCCGGGATTCAAAGCCAGAATTCTCGATTGAGAGTCAAGAATGAACCCGACTGTACTACTGGGACCCTCTATAGTATTTATAGCATTGTGCTTATGGAAAATCTTGTTTCACATTTCAAACAAATGTTTTACGAACACATTCTCAGAGCGTAGCTCATTCAATCTAGGGAGACTGCCTGTACTGCAAAATGCAAATCTTTTGTATACATTAATTATATTTTCACAACTTAAAAGCTGTACTGTATCTGGTTCCAACATGGAGGTATGCAAATTAAGCTGGTCCTCCAAATACATACCAATAATTTGGAACCATAGGGAAGTCTTAATTTGGGTTAGGATTCGCAATGATAAGTTGTAGAGAAATAAGAAAGCACTTTGTAATTTTTCAAGAGATAAGGCTGTTCTTAATTTTTCCCACATTTCAATGGGACCCTTCTTAGTATCAGACTTCAAAATATTATCTTCAGAGAGAGCAATTAGATACATCTGCAGCACTTTTGGTACCTTGGATACATCAATGAGGCAAGATTGGAAAGCTAACTTCAAAGTGAAGTCATGAAAGTGAAAATACAAATAATATACTGTAGAAGATATAAAAATGTATCTTTAAGGAAAAAGATGTATATTTATAAAAAATTTGAACTTCTTTGAGAAAATTGCAGAATGCCACAATACAGCCTTAAGGCCACCAGTTTACCCCCCCCCCCTCTCACTAGATGATCAGCAAATGATAACAGCCACATTTTACAATAAAGTTGTGCAGTAACTGGCAACTGTACTCTATGGAAAATACAGTAAGTATCTGGATTCAACACATAAAGAAATCATAGAATTTGAGGTATAAAACAGAACCAACAAAAATAGGTTTGTCCTGTGTTCATAAGCAAATATATAAATAAATATAATATATTATATATATTATATAATATATATATATATAATATATATATATATATATATATATATATATATATATATATATATATAATATATATATATATATATATAATATATATATATATATATATATATATATATATATATATATATATATATACACACACACACACACACACACACACACACACACACATACACAAAGACTATGTATAAAAATATCAAAGTTTACCTACTTGCTTGAGTACCAAGTTGCGAACTTTCTCATGTGGGTGGTGTAGACCACGCAACAGCTCAGCACTGAACCGTTCCACAACTTCTTGGGCTCTTACAAGAGGCAACAGTCGCCCCAACACATCAACAGCCAATTCAACTTGCTCGCTGTAAGTTACCAGACTATTTATTATGAACTGATATTACTAAATTTCAAAATAAATCATACAAAATGTACCAGTGTTTGAAACGTGTCCCTAAGATTACCCCCCTGCTATGGCTGTATACTCAATTATTTTGTATTATATTAGAAAACATAATACATAATAATGTTTGTTGAAAGTTAATTACAGTATTTTGGAAAAGGTATGCAACTTGAAAAGTAGGTTTTCTTTCCCTCATCTATAACTTGATAAAGAATTATAAATAGAACCTATCCCTTATATACAACTTAAATATAAACTAACATATAAAACAAAATCAAATTCCATAAAAATCAAAATTACATAAAATGTTATTTTATGACCAAACTGATCACACATTAATTATACAAATACAAATTACAAATACAAATTTTTATTCAGGTAAAGTACATGCATACAAGGTGAGATACAAATAGTTGATGGATTTATAGATAGAGCTAGTACATACAATGCCTAAAGCCACTATTACGCAAAGCGTTTCGGGCAGCTATTAAGCTATTAGTTACACTACACCAGTAAAGAGCAGTCAAACAAAACCACATCTTCTGCTCTATATTTCTGCATTACTCTACCTCGTGACACTCTCTGAGTGAGGCACAACAATTGTATTTAACATAACACTGGCAGTTGGGTTAGGCCGACTGACTCACCCATCAGAGCTGTTGATGCTATCAAAGAGGGCATTTAGCTCCAAATTTTCAGGTACGCCCTGAAGCCGAGAGGCTGATAATGGCATGAGCGTCGCCTTCAAGTCTATCAATTGCTTTTTGGGGTCATCGGAGAGGTTTAACTCGCTTAACAACCGGATGACTTCGTTCATGCTGCCTGCCATCTTTGTAGTTGCGACGACTAATAGTGACGACTCTTAAAATTTTCTTTTTCTTTGGCTAAGCTTTGCTTATTTGAGGCAAAAATATTGTATCAGATTGAAAATAAATATTATTTTAAACTTAACAAAATAATTATATTAATTTGTTTTCTTTAAATGTGCTCCAAATGACAGGTAACAATTGTTCGGCAGTATTAGCCCCAGCACGCCCGGGGACGTAAACATTGAGCTTCACGAGGCATCCAACACTGATTCTTAACTTCACTGTTATGATGAAGTAAAATAATAAATATAACAAATGACTTTATTTGTGCATTTATTTATTTATTTATTTACTTATTTTATAATATAAGAAGGTACATTGCGTTGTGAGAGTACATAATATTGGTGTTCTTACTTTCTTGCAAAGTTACTAATACTCATGAATGATGATGATGATGATGATGACTGATGTACATAGATGATTGATGAAGATTGCGCCACCCAAAAGGTGGCACGGGCCTGAATAGCCCGTAAGTGGTGGCCCTTTTGAGCCATTACCAGTATCAAGAGCTGATACTGGAGATCTGTGGAGGTGCGAATGCACCCTGCATGACGGGAGATGTCTCCTTTGTGAATGTGTTAAGATGAAGATGAAGCCACCCAAAAGGTGGCACGGGCATGAATAGCCCGTAAGTGGTGGCCCTTTTGAGCCATTACCAGTATCAAGAGCTGATACTGGAGATCTGTGGAGGTGCGAATGCACCCTGCATGACGGGAGATTTCTCCTTTGTGAATGTGTTAAGATACAATACAATACAATACAATTTTATTTAGGTAAGGTACATACATACAATAAATATTTACAAGGATTGTTTAACTTATAGGTATAGCTAGTACATACAATGCCTAAAGCCACTATTACGCAAAGCGTTTCGGGCATGATAAACTTAAATGACAAGCTTAATACTAATTGAGCATAATGAGTAGAATGAAAACAAGAAATGAAAACATAGATGAAAAAGCAGCACAAATACAATTATGTCGACAAACAGCGCTCTTTAAAGAAAAAAAACAGACATTGGTTGACAATAGAAGGGTAAGGTAGGTTACAGGGAATTTATTAGGTATAGCTTCGCTTTTAACTTAAACTGGTTGAGAGAGGTACAGTCTTTAACATGGTTGGGAAGGTCATTCCACATTCTGGGCCCCTTGATTTGTAGAGCATTTCTAGTTTGATTAAGTCGTACTCTAGGAATATCAAAACTGTATTTATTTCTGGTGTGATGCTCATGGGTTCTGATACAACCTTCTATGAAGCTTTTGAGATCAGGATTGGCATTATAGTTTAGCGTTTTATATATGTATAATACACATGAGAGAATGTGCAGTGACTTAATGTCTAACATATTCAGAGATTTAAGTAGGGGTACCGAGTGATGTCTGGGGCCAGAATTGGATATTGTCCTAATAGCAGCCTAAGCCTAAGATGAAGATGAAGCCACCCAAGAGGTGGCACGGGCATGAATAGCCTGTAAGTGGTGGCCCTTTTGAGCCATTACCAGTATCAAGAGCTGATACTGGAGATCTGTGGAGGTGCGACTGCACCCTGCGTGAGTCCCCGATGTGAGGATGTACATAATCATGATGATCATCATATATTGGTACCATCTGCAACTATTAATACTTCCTTCACCACTGGATTTGGTGGTTATAAATAAGAGCTGCCTCGTATGGGCCAATGGGCCTTCTGCAGTTACATTTATTCCTTCTGGAGTATTTATTTACTTTATTACACCTTGCCTTCCGTACCTATTTGCCTTGCTCTAGGGTTTCTCCTTCCCCTCACCTCTATCTTGCCTATTTATTTCCCTTCCTTCATTAGTTTAATCACAATCGACTTGATAATGGTCCAGGACGAACCGAAACGTCGTCGTCTCTTCAGTTTCTAGAGAACTTCAATTCGTCGTCGTCTCTTCAGTTTCTAGAGAACTCTTCAATTCGTCGTCGTCTCCTCAGTTTCTAGAGAACTCTTCAATTCGTCGTCGTCTCTTCAGTTTCTAGAGAACTCTTCAATTCATCGTCGTCTCTTCAATTTCAACATTTTTCAGCCAGGTCATTCTGACTCTTCATCTGCCACACGTAAGTTTCTTACTCTGTTTAATTTCTTCGATGCTCTACCTTCCTTCAAACTGCCTTTTCCCGCCTTCGAGTCTTCCCTTCTTGCGGCCAAACGTCGAAAGAACCAGCTAAGGTTTCTTAAAGACTTGCACAGCAAGTTCTCCATCTTTATCTCACTTTCTCCAGTTCAACACTACGGGTTCTCCTTTTTCCTGAACCTTGGCACTTTTTCTCCTGCCCACCTTCGTCACTCTCAGGACTTCATAGAAAGACTGCTCCTGCAGCCCTCCTGTACGATGCTTAGTCTTGATGTCGATTCTGTTTACTAATCAATGGTATCTTAATTAGTTAGGGATAGATTAGTACATAATACAGTGATAGGAGAGCAGAGTTAGGTACATAATATCTGATTTTGGAAAGTATGCCAACTGTTTTAGAGACTTTCTTAGTTATGTGCTGTATATGGGTGCTGAAGTTGAGTCTCTAGTCTAGGAATAGGCCAAGAAACTTTCCATCATTTTTATTACTGATGTTAACATTGTCTATCTGAAGCTGAATTGCATTTATTGATTTGCTTCCAAATGTAGTAGGTCTTTTTTATGTTTAGTGTTAGTTTGTTGGTTGACATCCATAAGTGGACTTTTTTCATTCATTATTCACAACATTATTTAATGTGTGTGGGTTGGGGTCTGAGTAGATGAGAGTAGTATCATCAGCAAACAATATAGGTCTCCTAATTTTCCTAAAAATCTCCTAATTTTTATGTAATATCAAACAACCTTATCATTGTGTTCATTGCTGTCTTCTTTTATGTGCTAGCCATATGCTGTATTGTGACTACCAATTTTTGTCAACTACCATTCAAGCTGTCATTGCAATCAATCTTATATTGTTTCTGCTGTATTGTGCCTACCAATTTGTTGTCAACTACCATTTTAAGCTGTCATTGCAATCAATCATAGCTACCTATGTGCTTTAATATACTGTACCTATAATTTTCTCTCATCTTTTTTTTTTTTTCATTCCATGTAATCTGTTATCATTTTTTTGTCTATAAATTTTGCAAGTATTTACCTCCTTAAAATTTTCTTAGATTAAGGACCTGCCCGAAACGCTGCGCGTGCTAGTGGCTTTACAAGACTGTAATTACCATAATTGTATCCTCACATTCCTTATGTACATTCTTGTATATGCATAAATAAAAATAAAATAAAAATAAGGTTTAAGAATGTTAGAGACATTAGGCAGATCATTGATGTATATAAGAAATAGGAGAGGACCTAAGATGCTGCCCTGTGGCACCTGGTAGATGCTGCCCTGGTTAATGGTAGAGTGGGAGAGGTTATATCATTGATGGCTACACATTGGTGTCTATCACTAAGATAGGATTGGATATAGTCCAGGGCAAGGCCTCAAATTCCATAATGATGAAGTTTAAGTAAGAGGTAGTTGTGATTAACAGTATCAAAGGCCTTTCTCAGGTCAATGAAGAGTTCAATCGGAAACTCATTTTTGTCAAGGGCTGAATAGATTATATCAAGGAGACTAATAATTGTATCGTCGGTACTCTTTTGGGAATGGAAGCCAAACTGACAGGGGCTGAATGTTTCCCCTTGATGAAGTTCTCTCTTTCCTTAGACAGGCGACTGCATTGAGGGCCTTCTTCCTTTCCTCTCTTCCCACTTAACATTTTCCTCGAACTCATTAGAGTCAACACTAGAGTCGTGTTGACTCTAACTCTTTCTCTTTCAACGGTAAATACTACTCACAAACTTTCGGTGTCGCTATGGGTTCCCCTCTGTTCCCTGTTATTTCCAATCTCTACATGGAATACTTCGAAACTGTTCTTCTTCCTTCTATTGATACTTATCCGTCTCTCTGGCTTCGCTATGTTGAAGATATTTTTGCTTTATGGCCTCATGACCTTAGTTTTTTCCAGCCTTTCCTCTCCTTTCTTAACAATCTGGCTCCTTCCATCCATTTCAAAGTTGAATGGACATCTAATTGCCTTCTTCCTTTTCTTGACGTTCGCAGCTCTGTGTCCAGGTTCTCTTTCTCTGTCTACCGCAAACCCATGCATAGTGGCATCTACATTCACTTCTTTTCATTTCTTTCTTCTGTTAAAAAAAGTGTCCTCGTGTCTCTTCCTCCACGCTCTACGCATCAGCGACCCTCAGTTTCTTGATTCTGAAATTT
This sequence comes from Procambarus clarkii, assembly GCF_040958095.1. Taxonomy (NCBI): domain Eukaryota; kingdom Metazoa; phylum Arthropoda; class Malacostraca; order Decapoda; family Cambaridae; genus Procambarus; species Procambarus clarkii. The sequence goes on along the minus strand of NC_091184.1, from coordinate 34,604,572 downwards.
CCTTTATCTTAAAATCTTTAGTTACCCCTTTACACTTTATCAACTGTGCCTATTCTCACGTTAAACGCTCTTAAACAAAATTTCTTGACTACTAAACCTGCTTTCAACACTAGTAGCACTGTGCTTGCTCTGCCTTCCCTTCAACTTTTACTAATGCCTTTCGTCCTCTTGACATAAGCTCGCCTTTCGACAAACTAACGCTCTTCGTAGCAATCTAGTTCACACTGCTCCTCCTGCTTGCTGGTGTCTACTCAACATCTGTTTGTCCTGTTCTCTCCAATACTCGTCCTCTCCAATATGGTGAAACTGGCCGTACACTTAATGACAAACTTTAAGGCACACATACGAAGTGTAAAGTCTGCAGACACAAATAATGCTCTCTACTGTCATGTTAGGGATTCCATTCATCCTACTGATTGGTCTTCCTCCAAAATAATGTTTCCTGCCTCTACTCTACAGAGGCATGAAAGATTATTAAGTACTTTCCTGCCTCTACTCTACACAGACGTCGTCTTGTCAAATCGGCTCTGATACACAACCTACCCAACATGAACCTGAGTCCTGGTTTTGTTGCTGTTGACTCTTCCTTTTCACCGTAGTTAGTTTAGTTCATTTATTATGCACCCCATGCCCATCTTGTGGGCGGCAGTGGAAAGTGTTACAGAGGCACATGATGGGCTCAGGAACTGAACCCCAAAATTCATTTAGCTAAGCTGCAATCGTGATGAGCTGGTTAGAAAATTCAATACACATCATCAATGGGCTCGAGATCGACCATTATATTAAGCAGGTATTACGATCATTTATATGAGGAAATCTCAAAGTGCGGCGATGTACAGGAAGTGTGTTGGATGAGGAGGGCGGTGGAGGTGCCAAGACCAGCTGCTGGGTCTCTCTTCGTCAACAACACAACAGCTCCAGTTACTGTAAGCTGCCACCACCTGTACCACCTCGCTCAGCTGATTACCGACGCATGTAAGCTTAGTCTGTACAGGGTGTTTACTGTTGAAGGTGATGGTAGCATTGTCCGATAAAATATATTTTTTTAATGGTAATCATATTTTGGTTTGCATGGGACCTTAGTCCAGGCGTCAGCTATGGGGTCTGTAAGTTCCTTTCTTATGTTAAGTATCAGTAGCAGTCGTATTTGCCCAGAGTGGTTTGGTCAAGAGACGTTAGTAGTGTCGTGTTGTTCTATGTACAGATGTAATAGGACCCATTATCACCACACAAGAAATAAATATCTCTTTGATATCCCCAGGGTCAAACTTAATCTGTGTAAACACTCGATGCAAATTGAGGGACCTAGTCTATGGAACTCACTCCCTAGTGAATTGAAAAGCTGTCAAACTTTTGCCTCATTTAAAAACAAAACCAAAAAGTATCTAATTTCATCTTCGTAGTTTCCTACGCTGAGCTTTAAATTTGCTTTGTATCTAGTGTTACCCAATCTTTATGTACTTAATCCAAACAACTTTATCATTGTGTTTATTGCTGTCTTCTTTTATGTGTTTACTAGTTGTGTTTTTACGGGGGTTGAGCTTTTTTGCTCTTTCGGCCCGCCTTTTATGTGCTAGCCATATGCTGTATTGTGCCTTCTAAGTTTTGTTAAACTACCATTCAAGCTGTCATTGCAATCATTCTGAGCTACCTATGTGCTTTAATACACCTTACAATTTTTCTCTCATCTTTTATTTTTTTTCATGCTATGTAACTGTTATCATTTTTATAAATTTTGCAAGTATTTACCAACTTATAAGTTTCTTAGATTAAGGACCTGCCCGAAACGCTGCGCGTACTAGTGGCTTTACAAGAATTTTATTACTATGCTATGTATCCTCACAATCCCAATGTACCTTCTTGTATATATATAAATAAATAAATAAATGTAGGGACTTTCTATGTAGGGATAGGAAGATTATTTTAGTCTTTTATGATTAAAATTTTTTTTATGTTTTAAGTTTTTTTCTGAGGTGCTCCCTGGGCCAACTACAGACCTTCTCAAGCATGTACAATACAATACAATACAATACAATTTTATTTAGGTAAGGTACATACATAAATAAATATTTACAAGGATTGTTTGACTTATAGGTATAGCTAGTACATACAATGCCTAAAGCCACTATTACGCAAAGCATTTCGGGCATGATAAACTAAATGACAAGCTTAATACTAATTGAGCATAATGAGTAGAATGAAAACAAGAAATGAAAACATAGATGAAAAAGCAGCACAAATACAATTGCCCTCAAAAATGTAGCCCTCAACAGTTGCTGAATGCCTGGGTTCTTGTTTATTGCTAAGTGAACAGAGGCATCGAGTGAAAGTAAATGCTACTTAAGCGCTTCCGTCCTTCTGCAGGCATTTAACTCTGTATTTTGGGTTTGAGTTTGTAGAACCATTGTAAAAACACATTTTTGATGCCCAAGTATATTTTGGAAATGTTTTTTTGTCTTGTGTATGTGAAGCTATACAAAAGTATTATGTGCTAACATATACTGTGCTTTAAGTGCTTAAAGGTATCCACTATTTGTTTTTCCTTTAATGTTTATCTTATGCCATGAATAAATGTTATAATGTATATATACCTGATTAAAGAATCAGGTGAAGTCAAAGCAAGGATTTTTTTAATCATTTTCTATTACAGGGACTTCGAAATATTCTTGAAATGGACAAGCAGAAGGCTAAAATTTTATTCAACCTTCTCCGATCCAGCTCTAATGAAAAAGTTGTCAGAGGTTTACGAGAAATCAAGAAAAGGTTACTGACAAGCAAAGACAATCTGGGGATTTTCCGGTAAGTTGTGGCACCAGACAAAAATAAAATGGCGAGTACAAAAATTGAATCCATTCTGGTTGGCTTCCGTTTGTATGTTGGTCAGGGATCTAGGGCCAGATTCACGAAGCAGTTACGCAAGTACTTGCTAACGTGTGCATTTTTCCTAAATCTTTGACAGCTTTGGTACATTTATTAAACAGTTTACATGCATGAAAACTTCCCAGTCAACTGTTGTTATTGTTATAAACAGCCTCCAGGTGCTTTGGAGCTTATTAACTGTTTAATAATTGTAAACAAAGCCGCCAAAGATTGAGAAAAGATGTACAGGTTCGTAAGTGCTTGCGTAACTGCTTCGTGTATTTATTTTATATTTATTTTACTTATTTATTTAGTAACATTTAAAATATTTATTTATTTTACCTTTTATGGCATAAATTTTTGCAAGATTCTCGAGCTTTTTAATATGAAACAAATGAGCTATTTTATTTCAATACTTAACAAAATGTTATATTATGCAGGAGCCTTGGCCTAGTTCCACAGACACTGAAACTAATTCAACGACCAAATGAAGACATTCTTAATGGATCTCTGAGTATCTTGAGTGGCTGCTGCGCAGATGAAGCAGTCAGAAGTGAAGTGAGTTTCTCCCTTTTGACAGTCAAGTTATCCTTGCTTTGAATCTGTTACTTTATGTGGATTAGTGGAGGGCAGTGTGTGGATGGGTGGAGGGCAGTGTGTGGATGGGTGGAAGGCAGTGTGTAGGGCACTGGGTGGTGTGTGTGTGTGTGTGTGTAAAAGTTGTGTATGTGTTGCTTGGTGGGTGGTGGCTGGATCTGAGTCAGGTCTGGGGAATGTGCTGGGATGGTGGGATATGTATAAAAGCAGTTTATTTGAAGGTATGGAAAAATGCTAGACTACCTTTACTGTTTTTGTATCTATAATGAAAATATTTAGTGTACAGGTACATAAAATTATTTTAAAATGGGGGAAGCTTATGTTCAATTCAAAAGATGAAAGCATTGTATTTTTTGGAATATATTAGTTCTTAAAACATAATTTATTGTAAATGCTTTTCTAATTCAAGAACACTACAGTATTTGTTGTGTGGGGTTTTCCAGGAGGGCCTTCCGTCAGTAACTCCTTGAACTAAGTATTGGTTCAAGCCCTTGGTACCAACCAGCACCAGGCCTCGGAGACCTGTCCTTGCCTACAGGGAGATAGGATCAGAATCTGCCTCTCTCTCTCTGAAGTGAAGAGAGATTGAGAATTGATAATATACCCAAGGCAGCTAGGAAACAATCATTCTGAGGGTTCCACCAGAAAAAGGGCATTTCATTAGTCAATGCTTCATTTGTGTTATGTAATTATAAAGTTTAAGAGCACAGTCTCCTTTTTAACTACAGATTAGTTAATGCATTCTCTACACTTTCAGGTATACAATGTTGGTGGCATAACTCATCTACTAAATGTACTGAAATGTGCCAAGTCAGAGTCCCTACAGGTGCGTGCATGCAAGACAATAGCTAACCAGGCACAGCACAAATCCAGCTGTGATGTATTATTTAAGCTGAATGCAATTGATGTAGTCATTGAGATGCTAACGAAGTGTAAGGAAGATGAGACCAAGATACATGCTATTAGGAACTTAAGGTAATTGAGCTTTTCATAATTTGTATTGCATTACACTGTATATAGTACAGTTATTCCATATTATACGGGGCAACTTTATTCAACTTTTATTCAACGTGACTTTGATCTGGGAATCTATAGGTTGTGTACAATGCAGCCACTTGCTGGCAGTCAGTGCAGGTGCCCAAGCAAGTTAGTAAATACTCCAATTTTAGTGGTCTCCTGTTATGTCAAGGGATTGTTCAGAAATGCTTTTGGTTTTATGAATGATACCTCTGTCAGTCATTCTGTGTTGGGTTTTGTTGTTCTCCAGTTTTCTTCTTAAGTGTATTTAATGACCCTGCAGGGATGCTTGAGAAGTTGTTATTGGTGTTAGTGCCAAAATATCAGTCTGACTGTGCATGGTCCTGATCATATATGGCACAGTGGATCCTTCCCTTTGGGAAGCAACAAAGTAATCTGTGTAGAAAGGTGCTTTTCATATTTACTTAATGCATTATCTTTTAGCCAAATTTGGCCTGGTTAAACTTAGAGAAACAAACCCAGATTTATCAGGTTTGTTAATTCTCCACACACTTCTACTTAACTATAGTTCAATGTTGTGGAATTCTGAAGTATCCTTTCTGCTTCTCTATCGCGTTGACTCCATTCATGTAACCTTCAAATGGCATTCCATTGTCAGGCACAGGGAACCTGTTTGGTTTATCAAAGAACACCTTGCCAAAGCAAGGTTGTTCACACTGCCAACTAAATAATGAATGTGCTAGCCACATTTAGCAGTGTGTAACAGATTGATCTAGTGACGTGCACATCATGCTCTGCACCATCTAAAGGAGATGGCAGAAAGCTCTCCCTTTTCCAGGGGTAATGGTGTTTCATAATTATCAACTTAATTCCACAAAGTTCTCTCTCAGGGGTATGTTGCCATGCCTTTCTCTTCTCAATAGTTTGTCTGTTGGCTAGAGTCTGTGTCTGAATAAATTATTAGTATCTATATCTGTTTCTTCTAGAGGTATCTTGAATAATAGGCACTGACAAGTCTCACAAAGTCTTTCAGGATAGCCCAAGCACTTTTATTTTATGTCGTCACACAATTCAGCCACAAGACTTGTTACTAGGTAAAAATTGAAAATAACTATACACAGCCAAGATGAAATCACCTTGTCTCTGATGTTGGCTGCAGGTTAAATAATTTTCTGTAAGCTAATTGCAATATGATTTTCTCCCCACCTTCTTGTCGATACAGTACTTCCGAATTGGTTGGCTGGACACATTTCGTGTGATTATTCTATTTGTAATTAGAGATAAACTTTATTAGTCATGTTTAGGATTTCATATATGGATAAACTTTAGTACAGTACTAAGATTGCACTCTCATTTGTACTAAATACTCAACAATATAAAATATACAGGGTTGACAACTTACTCAGAACACAGTAGATATACATGTGGTTTGTACAGGGGGTGGAGGAAAGTTTGCATGAATCGCCATGGCCAGAAGAATGTTGTGGCCATTTGGAGTTATGTAATATTGGGTCAACAGTACAGTACTGTTGGGTATTAAACATGAACAAGCATGAAGTCCTAAGAATTTATTTCTCATTCAGGATGTTGGCCAACAATGGGGAGCACTGCCAAAAGATTGTGATGAGTAAGGGCATCCTGCACATCTGCTCTGCTGGATTTGGTTCTGCTACAAATCCACCGAGTTCTGATCTTCTACGTTCTACCATAAAGGCCATAGCTCATTTCTCACGGGTATCCCATCCAGCATGTGTGAGTCAGGTAAGCTGCTGAGTAAGGAAGGATGAATTAAGAGTAGTCTTTAAATCGGCCAATAAAGTGTAAACTTGAGTTAGTTTCGTCATAATCTATAAACTAAAAAAAAAAAAGGTAAGGAAATGTTGAATGTTAACAATATTTTATGCACTATGGGTTTAATTTTATGTAATGTGTTTATCTGGCATTATAGAGGAAGTTTTAATGCTTTATGATGCATACAGTACTGTGTATGAAGAGCTTATATGTGAGGTTAGATATTAAAGGATGTATCCAGTTGATATCTCCTTGCCTTGCAGACTCGTAGCAATGCCAATCTCTAGAATTAATTTTTTGTTGTCATATAAAAGAGGAACTATAAGTTAAATATAATCTTAACAACACTAATTCACTAAAGAATACTTTAGTTTTATTGCAGTTTGAATATTTTTTCAAAAGCAGTAAATTTTGTATTCATATTGTATTTTTACTGAATTTTGTTCATCTGGGGGGATTCATCTTATATTATTTCAGTTATCTATTTACAGTATTCATTCCTTTTATACTAAGATTGCTTCTCATATTTACAAATTCTAAACTCTCCAGATTTTTTTTATCATCACAACTCCTGCTATTTTGACTCCCTTTCTCAAACATTTTCAACATCTATTTATCATTATTATTACTTATATAATTTACATATACTTGCTAGTTCTTTTTATCCCCATATGCATTAATATACTCTTGGAAGTTCCTTCCATCAGAACAGTGTCTTCACTGTAGTTACACCTTGCAGTATTTTCACTTTCAAATCTCCCCTTTTAACTTTCCATTACTTCCAACTGGAATATTGTATATTGCTTGCCTAGGCCTCTTTTATTACTTTGTAAAACCATTGAACAGCTATAATAACATGAGTATCCTATCTTTTCTGAAGCCCAGATTGCACTAGTAATTCAGTTCTTGTGTCCATTCAAAGGCGCTGATATTTTTAATTATAACTATCCCTTTTGTTAGCTTTCAATGTATTTCATTCCATGTTGTGGGCAATATTTCTGTTATCATCTAATACCAAATAATAATAATAAACATCTTTCAGATAATGGAAGGGACTGATAACATGATGACGGTGTCAAAAATGTCGGCCAGCCCAGATTTGGAAATTTACGAGTGTATTCTGCGAACCATTTTAAACATAGTGCAGACGTGTTTTGAGAAGACCACATACAAACGAGATTATCTGGATGTCGATGTTATTGATCGTCTCTGCACTGCTCGTGCTCCTAAAATCATTTTGACCGAGATTCAGAATAGAAGAGTGAATAGCATTGGTAAGTCAGATGGTATAATTAATTTGATTGATTTGATGGGATGCCTTTTCATGGAATTATCATAATAAATCTGCAAAAATAATAAATATTATGACACAGGAGCTTTGTATTACTGAAGTTACTTTTGGGTTTCAGAAGAGGAGAAGCTTATATTGGCACTCTGCAAGTTTTGTGAAGGACCAAGTGAATGTAGCAACTTTGCACATGGCACACTTTCTGAGCCCCCAACTTTTATGGGAAGGGCCTGGATGCAGTTGCTAGAGTGTGGAGGTGCAGCGATGCTCGTCTCTCTCTTGATCACTCATCGCCATCACGAAAAACTCCGACCAGCTATCTTGAAAGCCATACTTGGTGTAGAGTACAATTACTCATTTAAAGATACAGTAGGTTTCTGTTTCTTATCACTGTTATGAAGTTTATTCATTCATTAATGACATAATATTTCAATTTATTGAGAATGTCACTGAAAATATGCAGTATTATCCTAATGTTCAGCTTCTCATTTATAAGTGATTCTCTTAATTTACAGGTTCTAAAGCACTTTCTTGCTGCCAAACTTCTGCCCCAACTTGCTGAACAGTTTGATGAGCTAATGGCTGAGTACAGGAAGGTACGCAGAGACTCCAAACCAGGAAGCTGCGTTCACACACTTAAGACTGACTCCTCGGATATGGAAAATGAAATGGAAGAAAATGAAGAAAAAATTATAGAAGATTCGGATAATAGTAAAAAGGATGATATGAAAAGAAATGAGGTAAATGGTGAAAAGATCCAAGTTCAGAGAGTGAAAGGAAATGGAGATTGCAATGTAGTTAAAAAGTGCATTAATCCTAATGAAAGTGTTCCGCAGGTTTCTCCTACCTCACCAGAGCCTATGATTAAGGGTTCCTCAAATAGTGTATCTAGAACTTCTCAAAGTGAAGTGCTTGATCCAACTCCCAGCTCTTCCAGTGGTGAAGAATTAACATCACATGTAACAGCTAAACAACTTAAAACACACATGGAGATCTTCCAGCAGAAGTCATTACCTAGTAATTCACATGCCAGAGAGTGCACCAAAATCTCAGTTGATGCCTTTGGTGCTGGTTCTTCAGAGAGCTATTGGTTAAATAACCCTCGAAGTCCTGGAATTCCTGACTACTATAATCCAAAGAGTCCTGGAAGTTTGTCGTGTTCCCCACGAAGTAATCATTCTGGCTCAGGATCAAGTCAGTGTTCCCCTACGTGGTCTCCAGCTCAGGAACGTGGTGAATTGCCACAGTTTTCACCTCCAAGTGGCTCTTCTCTTCAGAGTAATGTATTGAATGTACCTCCTTGGCCTATTGACTTTGTTTCTTCATCAGCTCCAACGTCTCCATATTCATCACCGCCACATTCTCCCTTGATCCGCTCCCCACGTCGCTCCACATCGCCAATTAAATTTCCTTTAGATTGGGAGTACAATGATGAGGCTGAAATAGAGCATTCAGATGATGATGGAAGATTCTCCCCTTCTATACTTGATGCAAAGGGTCATGACGATCATGAGGACAACAAAGAAGAAACAGATATATTTGAAGAGGAAAATTTAATCAGCACTGATGATGATAATACTCAAGAGGGAGGTGCCAGCAGTATTGTACCAAATATTGGAGAGAGGTTAGTTGATGATTCATTTACAAATAATACGCAAGAATTTGCCAAAGATATTGATGAAAAGTTAGTCATAAGCCCTACAGTTGGAAAAAGGTCGAGAGATTCTAGTCCGAGTTGTTTAACTGTAGGTACACCTCATGGGAAGAAAGTAAAATGCGAGTCAGAAATGTCGAACATTAAAGAACCTCTTGAGAAAAATACAAACATTCTTTCCAGCAGAGAAGTTGAAATGGATGAATGTCAGTTATCTTCAGGCATTGTGTCTTCAGAAAAGGAAGCAGGAAAAGGGGCACTAACAGGAGCCGATGGAGGTAAATCTCCTTTTATACGTCTTAACCAAATCAAGTTTCGTGTGAGGAAGAGAGGGCTTGTCAAACGTCAAATCAGCTATCCTGTGGGAGAGACTAAGAATGAAGCCTATAGCACAGTGGAGGTTAGATAATAATCATTTCATTGTTCATAGTTTTAAAAGTGCATATGACATTTAAAATATTTTCTTACAATAATGACTCTTTGTTCATATTTGAATGCCATGCAAGGTACTGAAATTAATATTGCTTTGCTGACCAGACCATACACTAGAAGGAGAAGGGACGACTTCGCCCTTTCTCCTTCTAGTGTATGGTCTGGTCAACATACTTTAACCACGTTATTGTGACTCATCGTCTGCTTAATATTGCTTTGCTTTAATCCCATTTCTGGCAGATATTCTCTCCCACCATGACAGATATTCTTTTAGATATTTTGTTTATTTTTTTGTGCCTTGGTCTTGAAGTAGAATTGTACATAATACAGTACTTGATAAAGGCTATAGAGGTGTTATTTATAGATGCATGAGAGTAGGTGAAATGTGACTTCATGGAAAAATCTATTTTGAATGATGGAATAGAAAGTGAGAATTCATTTGGGCTGAAGGGCAAGAATAAAAGTTAAGGTGGCTAATGACAAAACTAAATAATTTTGCTGACTGCTAGTGGTTTTTGTATTTCTAGAGTGGTCTTGGAAGTGTAAAAGATAACTATGACTGATCTCTTGAGAGATGTTTCCACTTAGAACGGCCTGCTTGATGGTACATAACAATCGACCAGATTTAAGCATGCAAGTACAACCTTGTACTGTAGAGGCCTACTATTAGGCTTATTTGACCAGCTCTGGTATTACAGAAATTACCTTAAACAAAAAAAAATTATATATAGTTGGCCTCCTTCTCCAGTTTAAAGTGTGGGGAGCATGCCTTAGAATAATTAAGCAGTGTAGGGAAGAATATTACTTGTATTATTAATTGTTTTCTTGCACCTTAATATTCTAGGTGGTAGAAATGGGGCCGGAAGACCAGCAGGTTGATCAGCGACAAACCTGTCCTGATCGTAGAGACAGCAGTGTTTGCTCTACGTCGGCGTATTCTGATCTGACCACTAAAGAGATTCAAAGTTTGGAGCTGCTCGAATTGGTGGTTCGTGTTATTGGACAGGTAAGAAAACACTGAAGTCTGAATAAGTAATATTTGTGTAATTTGGATAATTTATTGTATTAAGGTGAAAAATTTAATTAAGCTAGAGTCCTGTAGTTTGTAAGCTGCCTAGAATTCATAATTTGATATGCAATATTTAATGCTTTACCAAGTAGCTCTAATAAAAAACTTATTTCAACCTGGAATTGACACTAGATAATACAAAAAATTGGGGAAGAGAAGTAAATTCATAAGACACAAAATCACTACAATGTCAACTGCAGATAGATATTTAAAGTAGATGAAAAATTAGCATATGCAGTTTAATACTGAAAACTGTGTGGCTCTGAGCCTAGTTTACAATAATAGTTAAGATGTCAGCCAGATAATGTTAAAATTACGAAATATGAATGTGAAAAGGTTCTGAGAGTCGTGATTATTGTTACTCTTTAGCCGAAAAATCAATGTACAAATGTATGGTATAAAGAAAGTCCGATACCAAGATTCATTTCTAGAAGTGTTAGGAATACTGTAATACATATAATATTATTTCTTGGCTTTATCTTGCACTTGTTAGGCCCCATTTAGATTATGCCCAGGTACCCATTTACTGCTGAGTGAACAGAGGCTACAGTTAAGGATTGACACCTGGTCAACACTCCCCAGCCAGGATACTAACCAAGGCCAAAGCGCTTGCGAAGCGCCAGCCGAGTGTCTTAACACTGCGCCACAGGGACTGCTGTAATTTGAAGCTGCTTCATATAGGGAAAGAAAGAAAAAAAAGGCCTTTTGCATTATCCTTTATTCTTATGTTTTCCTTTATTCTTATGTTCTTTTCCATAGGTTGCAAATGTAAAGGAGGCAATAAATCCAGTGTGCCGAGAATTTGTGCCTCGTATCGTGACTTACCTCTCTAATGTACAAGTCATCCATAAGTCAGCAACACGAATGTTGGTTACAATTGCCAGGTAAGATAACTGTTGTTGAAATAATTGATACAACATGTGTGTTTTGCTTATTTTTAGTGCTGTTTATTGATACAAGACTTGTGGCAGCTTTTTAAGTTTAGACCTATTCATGCTTGATACAACATTGCCTTCAGCAAATTTGTTTTATTTCAAGGATGCAGTGATAGGAATTGAATGAATGATGAATGGAATTGACATCAATTATATAGTAAATGAGGCACAAAATTATGATGATGGATATGGAGAGTTCATCTTTCTGATGATTTTGAATGTTCAAAAGTCAAATGCTATTAATGAAATGGTCAATCACTTGGTTTACATAAAATTGAGGGTGTTTGATGTAATCAATTAAGCTTTTTGTATTTATATTAAAGCATATTAAGCTTTTTATGTACAACAATAAAAAACTGCAGCATTATTTCTGTCTTTTAGATGTGTCTAATATCTTGTGAATTATTTTGACAGAAACCCTTTGTGTATCCAGCCTCTCCTAGATAGTCTCTTCATTCCATTCGTGGGAGTTGAACTGGGTGAGGCAGGAGACCCTGAGTCCCCAAACGGCTGTTCTCAGTGTCGCATACTCTCTGACGGAGCTGTGGCCTTTCTTGATCAGATGGTGAACTTTTTCAACCATGTTCATCAGTATGGACAGTGTGAAGTCTCGAACAGGCTCCATCCTGCACGCGCTCACAGTTTGAGAGAGGGATGCATAATGGCACTTCCGCATGTAACAAGGTAACATTTTTTTAATTTTGGGTATGATAAAAATACTAGTACTGTATATATTCTTGATGTATATGCTATATGGTTATTTTAGAAGTGTCTAAACAGGCTCCCTATTAATGCCTGTTATGCCGGTGTAATTTATTATTAATATGTTTATTAATAAGTTGTTAAGGAAGTAACTCTTAATGTTGAAAATCATCATTGCTCAAACTTTAAAAAATAGGGAAACTGGTTTATGTTGATGACAATGAATATAATATTTTTTTTTAAGCTAATCACTATGCAGTGTTCCATGTTAATGTATGCTGGGACGTGGCTCCAACATTGCCCAAAATTAAGTGATGCAAATGGCATCGTATCTTGTGTGATAAAGGGGGTTAGATAATTATGCTGGGGGTGCATCTTTCTAAATATCTCTCAGTTAGGTCCAAAATTGGCCTTGGATTTAGGGCTTGGGGCATGCCCCAGGACGTAGACAGAATTGACAGATTTTTTACAGCTGTGAGTGGAATGTGATTGTGTGAGGGGGGGAGGGGAATGTTCACATTCCCCTCCCCCTCGTTGAAAGGCTTGATAATGGTCCAAGATGGACCAAAACGTCCTCATTACCAAAACCACACATCTTCTGATGTGTGGTTTGGTAATCATACACTATTCATCCATGTTTGTATGTCATGTATGAACATTTATTCTTGTTTTGATTAGTTTTAAATCAATCTTTAATTTACAGGTGCCCAAAACTTTTGCATGACTTCATGGTATGTCACCCAACACTGGATGTAATCATGAATATCCTACATTCCGAGAAACCTCCCAATGAAGCGAGCTACATGTATGCAACAGCAGCCATCTCAAGACTTGCCACAACACTTCAGGTAAATTTAGTTAGCTCATTATTCTTTATGCTTATTGAACTCTTAAGAGCTTGCTATAATCTGAACCCCACTAACCCAGACCTTTGGGGAATCCAGACAGAACTGCTCGTATGAAGCATTTTGGATTTCATTATGTGACGAATTTGTTGCTGGAAAGTGGAATGCGTATTAGTAATGTATCCAAATTGTTCTTACTTTTTGTTGTTGTTGTCAGAAAAATATTTCCCATGCAAACTGAACACTGTTTGTATTGTAGCATTTTGACTTGTCATCATCCTAGTGACTATAATGTAGACTTGGTCACTATAATGTAGAGTTGGCTTTAAATTTTTGGGCATCAAGTTGTCATTAGCTAAATAATTAATAAGGTTTTTATTTTTTTGGTGACACCTAATTTTTCTCCACAGCTGGATAATCAGTACAAGCCTGTCATGTGTACTGTGTGTTTGCATCAAGGAAAGCACACACCTGAGGAAGTTGCTGAACATATCAGGATGCAACAGAATAAGGACAAGAAGCTCAATTACACACTGGACAGTTCATTTTTTTTCAACAATTCTTCGGAATCGAAGGAAATTAAAACCAAAGAGTGCAAATGGGAAAATGATAAGGTTAAGGATGTGATATTCAAGCTGGATGACGGTAGCACAATATCGGCTAATAGGGAATTTCTGTCCGAGAAGAACGAGGTACTGAGGGGCATGTTAATGGGATCATTTGTTGAGAGTGGCAGTTCGTACGTTAAAATGCCATTGACAAACAAGGCAGCGCTGGAAATGTTAATTCATTTTATATATGGATGTCGGTGCGATGTGATGGACAGTGGTAACATGTCAGCGTACATAGATCTTGTGTTCATATCCCAGATGTACTTTGTGAAACATTTACATGCCTATGCTGTGTTTAAAATGATGGCTTCAATAAGTGATGGAGAAGATATTCTCAAGATTTTTGAGAGTGGTGTGGGACATATTGACGAGAATTTAATTTTGCAGGCACTTTGTACCGTTCTTGTTAGACCAATGAAGACATGGAAAAGAGCTCGTTGGATGAAAGAACTCTTTCAGTCAAGCCATTCTAAAGACATTGATCATAATATTCGTATGATCATTCACCATCCTTTGGACATGAATAGATTAGTTTGCACCTGTGATCAGTCACTTTCCTTGTATATGGTTAGTGAAAGTGTATATACAAAGCTTTGTTAAGTGTCTGCAGAAAGCAAAGCAGATTCCTTCAAAAGTTTATATTTATTATGTAATATTCTTGTACATAGCATTTTCACTTTTTTTCATTTATGTAATGGAAGTTTGAAATAATTGGTAAAATTGTTAAACCTACAATATTCTGAGTTTCTAGTTAGCCATACTTATGCTAATAATGGGAACCAGGTTGATTAAAGTTTTCAATTGTATGAATAGTTTTGTAAAGTTAACAGTAAGATAACTGAAAATCTTGTTTACTTTTGTTTGTTATCTATGTAAATTCTGTCTATGTTGATGGATTCACTGCATGCAAGCTGTACAATCATTTTAAACTGGCTCAGATTTTTGTTTGTTTTACAATGATGATAAAGTGTCCCAGTAACTTGAACCCGGTATTATATTTTCTGTTTTTCTTGGAATTTCTGTTGTGTTAAAAAATGGACCCAGTTACATTGATATACAACTACATTTATCTTTTTTTTTTTTTTCTAAATTGTCTTAGCCAATTGAGGGCCTGACAGCTGAGTGGACAGCACCTCGGATTCGTAGTCCTGAGGTTCCAGGTTCGATCCCTGGTGTAGGTAGAAACAAATGGGCAGAGTTTCTTTCACCCTGATGCTTCAGTTACCTAGCTGTAAATAGGTACATGGGAGTTAGACAGCTGCTATGGGCTACTTCCTGGGGGTGTGTAACAAAATAGAGGCCTGGTCGAGGACCGGGCCACAGGGACGTTATGCCCCGAAATCATCTCGTGATAACCTCAAGATGGCCACCACATTCTTTAATACATATATAGATGAACGGTTTTGATATAAAATTTGAAATGTTTGAAGCTACCATGTTTTTTCTTTGACCCATGGGCATTAAATCTGCACTTCCTCCTTTAAGAGAGTACTTACATTATCCTTTTAGATTATGAAAAATATAAATAGTTTAAATTAGTTATAATGAGTTTTAGCTCTTATTAAATATTCAGACTTTACAAACTATCTTATGACCTTGAATTTTTCACAGCTTTACATCAAGGTTAAATTTTTGTTGTAACTGGAAAATTTGATGTGTGTTATTGCCAAAGTATTTGATGAGCTTAACTTTTGGCATCCTTTAAAAATTGGAAGATGATTTTTCTTTTAAATGGTTTATTTTTGTAAGCAGTGAAGATTAACATCACTATAGAAGGCCAAACTTATGTGAAGAAAGCCATATTTTTAAGACTTAATTTACAATTTATTTTACAATACAGTATGGTATAAGAAAGATAAACATCGATGTTCTTTCTGCTGAAGGGAATAACTGTAAAAATGTTTACTTTCATAAAGATATGAAGTTGTTCTCTACTCAATTTTTTGATTGTTCAGAATGCTTGATGCTGACAATGAAGTAGAGACATGCCAAGTTGAGAATTAGACTTTATTAGATATGTTACATCACTGCTTTATCAAATTAAGGAGAAAAACTTGAATAACTGCATTTGAAGGGAAAGAAGTAAGTAATTATCAAAAGAAGGCACCAAGCCAGGAAGTGTGTCTAGCATCTGAAGGGAAAATAAGTAAATGGAAATGTTAAAGGTCAGGTCAGAGAAGCAAAGAATTAAAGAAGTTATAGTTCATATTTTTGTAAGTACTGAATTAATTTATCATGTGAGGCTGTGATATTATTTTCCTTGATTGTGTTTGATCTATCTTCACTATCTTTATTTTGTATCAAATACAAGTTATTGTATTATATACAAGTTATTTCTTCATAGATAATAAGTTTGTGTATAGTTGTTCGAAAGGCATTTCTTCCTGCTTGTCTGTGTGGAGGGAACATTGGCTGTGTTATTGCAATGATACTCGTGCATATGTTTGAACTTTTATGAACGTATGTACAAGTGCTGCACCGATAATACCAATCATGCTTGCCTCGCACACGGAATCCAGAAACTAAACTCATAACTGGGGAAAAAATAATAACGTTAGAAGGCATTGAATAAAATATGCAGTCATTAAACATTACCAAATCATCAAAAAGAATCTATAAATATTCTACAATATATATATAGTTTTTATTTAGCAAATGGGGTTTTGCTAAGAAGTATATGAATGATGGTGAGCATAACCCCTGGCCCCTCTTTTCTATTGTAAGCTTGCTTGCTAGATAGAGCATGTGTGTCTTGCTTTCCAACTGCCCCTCGCGGTCACCTGTCCCTCAATAGAATTCTTGGTGACTCGGATACTTTTGTTAACGTTCGCCTTGTGCGTTTTTTTGTTCTCGTATTGGCATCCTTGGTGATATTTAGCGCCCTCTGATTATTCCGCACATTTGATGGTGCTAGATAGCCTTCCCGGTTTGGTGCCTTCTTTTGATAATTGCTTGCTTGCTAGATTTGTCAAAGGCCTTACAAGTGACATGCTATCTGTAATGTTTACTCTTGATTCAGCAATTCTCTGCATCATTACTGGTGTGTGTTTAGCAAAGGCATTGGCTATTAGAAGACTAGATTTATAAATTTAGTGGCTAAATGCAGGGAATCTTAATTTATCATAGGGAAACTACTGTTCTACAAGCTTAAAATATATACTAAATTTAGTTTGTTGCAAGATACTTTATTACTATATCATGTTAACACAAATTGGTTACAAGGTTGGTCTTGCAGTGTAAAAAAAAAAATTAAGAATTTTGTTTGGAGTTAAGTTTCAGGCGGATTTGCATATCAGTTAGTCTTTTTCCGTATGTTATTTTCATTATGTGCAGCTTATTTTACGTTCTTAACTACCAGGAATATTACTGGAATAAGCTGTGATTATTTTAGTAATACAGTATTTTGATAGATTCTGTTTTGCATGTTAAATGTTGTTTCAATACAAATAGAGGGTTTTGGGCACAATCCTTCAATTTATTACCAGTGATTTTACAATAGCCTTCTGGTCTAAGTGAATGTTGTTTAGGTATGACCTACTAAGGATGGTCTGATTATGTGATGTAGACGTATAGTACATGTATATAGTTAGAGCTTAAAAAGTTTATTCATCAATACTACTGCATAGATAATTGCATATCACTATATTGCCATTTTTGGTGTGTATCCAAAAATGGATACACACCATTTGGATACACACGCTGAACAAGTAGGGTTCAACCCTACTTGTTCAGTAGTTACTGAACAAGTAGGGTTGAACCCTCCATACGCTTCTGATAGTTTGACACCTGCTTTCTCCTGCAAGCAGGCCAAATCCCTATCATAATGGGAAAGTGGCAGAAAAAAAAGGCAATTAAAAATTGACTGCTGAAACTGGATAAAGTTGTAGGAGAATAGTAAAAATGAAATATTTCAGTGTATTCATCTGGGTATATTTTTATTTGTGTGTGTATATATACAGATGCATGCTAACCACGAGTTGATTTTTGAAAACAACACTTAGAGAAATATGCTCTTCTCAAATTGTTAGGAGGTACAGTAATCGTGTAATCATATTTTGGCGTACATGTTCTGCCAATATACTTCAATCCAAAAATAATTTGTTTGGAAAAGGTTTTCTCGTCATTAAGTAATTAAACATTTGAGTTTAGAAAAACACAGTTATGTAGTAAATCTTTTTATTTAGTTTTTGTATTTTGGAAGAGTTGCATTTTTAGTGTAATATTATTTTGAGTGGATTTGGTGAAAACAGTGCGCTGAATAACCAAACTGGTTTCTACACTGATCCCAAGATGTAAATCTGTTCACTAATTTCAGGATTTTACTTTTCATTGTAGTTAAATATATAGGTGATAGGACAGTAAGGGGCAGCAATGGGGGAAGTAGAGATTTATAACAGTGTTGTGTAGAATTAGAGTGTTTTATTATTATTATGAGAAAATGGACATGCACAGTATGTGAGGAAGGGGTAATGCATCTCATGCATTGTTTATGAACAATGCATGGAATATTGGGTAAGGAAAAAAGGGCTGTTTGCTTGCCGTTTCTAATGGGGGGAGTGAGTGAATGTGTATTTGTGCTGCATTATACCATTCACTAGAGTAAATAGTAGTGTACACCCGGTTTTAGTGAAATGGGGGGGGGTGTTGCTGTTGTTGATTGCTGGAGTGGTGTGCTTGTTTATCTGTGATGCTGTATAATGTGTATTCTGTACAACAAATGGATGAGTTATAGATTTATTTTGTATATTTTTAACCTTATCTAATCCTTTGGCTGATATGTAGAGCCAGATTCTAGTCCCAACTCCTGGTAGACAAGAACGAGTCTTGGAAGCTTGGCTGGACCAGTAATTACGGTGCCTACCAAGGTGTAGTTGCAGGCCAAGAGCTACGCTTGTGGTGTCCCGTCTTCCCAGTACTCTTTGTCATATAACTCTTTGAAACTACTTGGGGTTTGGCCTCCATTATCTTCTCACTTGTTCCATCTACCACTCTGTTTGCAGAAGCGAATTTTGTTTTTTGGCAGTTTTGTTTCCTTAGTTGGAACCCATGTCCTCAATGGTAGCTCAGGGAGGTAATGACAACCTACACCAAAGGAGAACATTTTATTACATTCAGTGCTTTATTTTTCTCTGGTCTATTGTCTTACCTTCCCCAATTAAAGTGGGAAGGGGGAAATAATAAATGAAAGCAGTTGTTTTAGAGTGCAGGATATTTGTACAAAGGGGTATTAAACAGTCATTCATGCATTTTTTTGGGGGGGACATTTGGCAAATAGATAGCAAAATATTTTTTGTATTAGATGATTAAGAATAAAAACACAGTATGGGATGAGGAAAGACAAAAAGTACTTTTTTCACAATAAAATGCTAATAAAGTGAAGACGACATACAATAGTGTTACATCAGGTAGAAGGTGGAGATGCAGACCTATGAAAAGATGGGCAGAAGTGAAGCGGCTAGGGAAAGCAAGTGGTGATAATGGTCCAGGATGGACCAAATGTTGTTTCTTTCACTTTCTGATGTGTGGTTTGGTCAGCCCGTCCTCCAAACAAACACCTAAAGTCCATTCCATGCACTTGCCAAACCCTGTTTATGAATGAAAAACGGTTTACACATGACTCACAACTAAACTAAATTTATTTTGAGTATATACCAAGTAGGTGATGTATTTTAAGGATGATAATTATTAAACCATTTATGCTTAAGTTATCAATGTTTTTTGTTAAACTGCTATTTACCTAGCAGTATACTAAAGGATGTACAGTATAGATGGTCTTATGTTGGCCTTGTTTTTTTATTTATTAAAAGAAAATAGTCACAAATAAAAAACATTCAGTAAGTATATTCTGAGGAATATTATGTGTAAAAGAAGTAAGGTAAGATAATCGGGGAAAAAGCACTGTGTCATTATGAGTAGAATGTACTTGGAAAGGGTAAGGATAGGATGAATTATTTGCTAAATTGATGAATGTACACTTGAATGAATGAATGTACATAAATGGCCACTGCCTTTGAACGAAAGGCGGTGGAGTTTCTGATGGGGGAAGGAAGAGACATTTGCGCATCGCGTTCCGCAAGGCGCGGTGCGGCCAGCCTGGGGCCGGATTCAGGAAGGCACTTACGAAGGTTTTTCCTCTTAGCTAAGAGCGTTTTCCGTCTTAGCACCTTCGTGGCGGCTACGTCCGTATTCAATTAACTACCCTAAGTGGAAAAACCTTCGTAAGTTCATTCCGGGATTTAAGTGTGGTTTCGACCACTCGTAGCTTTACGTAAACTGGATACAAGTCATTTTTTCTCTACTACATAACACTGGGATCGATTTATGATATTGGAACATGACCAAAATATTATAGCTGGTGAAACTAGTGAAGAGGAATCCTTCGTGTTAGTTATATATGCATTCTCTGCTTGAAACTTGAAGTAAATATGTGTTTGATGATAGTAGAATTAGTTTTATAATAGCAAGATATTATACCCGTAGTTATTAAATAAATAAACATTGGTGAACATGAAATATGAGAGAAGGTGATGAGCCCTGCCTGATGGGATCATTTACTATCACCAAATGCCCCTGTTCACCTAGTAGTAAGGGTGTACCTTAGCTATACATACCCATTTCTAATTTATTTACTTTGGTTTTATTTTGAAATTAAATCTGGGTGAGACATAAAATAAAACTATGCTGCACAAATGATGTTAGGTAAGGAGAAGGGTAAAAATGTCACAAACTTTATTCATTGAATACTTAAAGCTATAATTATGACTATATAGACTATTAAAAAAGAGAGAGGGAAGTAGGGGTCCAAGACCTCTTCCTGTTATACAATTTGGGTGTGGAACAAGTAATTGTCAAAAGAAGGCACCATGCCGGGAAGGCTATGTAGCAGTAAGGCAGTGAGGTGAGGCAGGTACTTATTTGAGAAATGCTTATTTTATTTACCTTATAAGCTGAGGCAACTTATTTTATTTGAGGAATACTCAGCTGATTCCTCTACATTTAGCATGGAACAAATTTGTGTCCAAGACCTCTTCCTGTTACTGAATTTGGCTGTGTGTAACCAAACTAGAAGTGCTCTACAAATCAAGGGACCCAGAATGTGGAATGACCTCCCGAATCATGTCAAAGGCTGTACCTCTCTCAACTAGTTTAAGAGTTAAACCAAGTACTGCCTAATTAACTCCATGTAACCTAACTTACCTCCTAAATGTCAACCCATGTCTTGCTATTTTTTAAACAACGCTGTTCACCAACATGTGCAATTGCTGATTTATGCTATGTTAACCCCCTTTTTGTATTTTTTATTCCTTCTTTCAACACAATTTATACCTAATACCGAATACTATTAAGTTTTAGTCTTTTTTTTCCCCCCACCTTGCCCGAAATGCTATGAGTATTAGTGGCTTTAGGTATTGTATGTACTAGCTCTGTCTATAAATCCAACATTATGTTTGTAAATCAACTGTATGTACTTTTCCTGAATAAAATGTATTTATTATTTATTTTTTAATCAGTAAGTATTAAAAGAAGGCACCAAGCTGGGAAGGCTATGTAGCACCATTGTGTGTAACAATAAACCAAATTTTTTTTAACAAATAATGCACCTGTGTGGTAAAACAAATCCTGTCAGCTGTAAAAATATAGATGCAGTTATTTAAATGAAAAATATAATGAAAGAAATATTACTGGTTTATTTTTATCCTATCTTTTTGTACTGTACAGTATATCCAAGGAAGTGAAAAATTGAGACATAATGCACAATTTAATGAATGATTAGCATGGATTAGCAGTTCAAAAGAAATATGACTTGTATTACATATCAACATGAGATCTTAATGATCCATGGTCAACATGATTTAATAAGGATAATACAGTACTGTATTTGTAATAATACAAACTATAATTTAAAATCTTTATTACTGATTTTTTTTATTAAGAAGATTAGGTATACACAGCAATGTGCTGCTACCCTATTCTATATGGAATATTACACAGTGTAGATAAAAAACTAGCTATAAGTTTATCTAATACTCCCATCTCACAGGATGGTTAGACATACTGTACATGGTCCTTGTGCACAACAACAAGGTTGTTGTGAAAAAGAACAACAATTTCTGTTTTGCACCTGACAGAAATCTCCATCTAACTGAATAATTTACTCGAATAAGAGGGCAGAGCAGCGTATCATTATTTGTGTCAAGGCAACCCCTAATAATGACGCCTCAAGTTAGGTAGCCAGCCCATTTTTATATCACATCTGTTATATCCTGCAATATTTAATTATCACTTTATTAACAAATTACCCCACAAAATACAACTAACGCCATCTGTTGCTTTTCCAACGCACTATAAATAGCCAAACAGCAACCCATAAGGCGGGTTGTTGTGCTCGGGTAGGAGGTTCCAAGCTCCGCCCACAGATGGTATGGGGTGCATAATAAATGGCATATCATTGGTAGATATTCTTTGTTGACATTCACACAACAGCCAATCACAGGCGGTCCATAGAATTACCCAAATCAGCCCAAATCGGCCCAAAACTACACAAATCGTCCTAGCATTACGTAAGTAATGAAGAAATATAGTATATTTACTTACTATAATGTTGGTGCTACACGTAGAACATGATCAAACCTATTTTTACTCTGAAATAATCTAATTTCATAACGAAATGAGACGTAAATATGTGAGAGGTGACGCCATAGGAAGTCGATGGTCCAAGCGACAATTGTGTGGAGCGACTTATCCAAGAAATATGGTCGCCAGGACAGTGTTTGCTGCCATATCAGCCTCCTGTACACAGTGATCCAGTCCTTTTCGTTCATTGAACACCGAACCCTACACGCCCTCTGATATATTGCTTAATTAACAAATATTCACAAATAAAGATTATATTTGTATATGTTATCAGAAAGGCAGATATAAAATAGTTTTTGTGAATCCATCATAGAGATTATACCTTATTAGAGAGGAAAAATATTCATACTTTAAACAAGGCTTCATGGCCGACGCTCTCCTTACCGATATAGGAACTATGACCTTCCGAAGATCAATGTTAATTTAATCTAGATATTGTAATAAACGAAGTTTTCTATGTCATCATAAAGACATAAATATAAGCTGCATGTTAATACTTTGGCATAAATATAACTGAAGTGAAAGTGAAGATATATGCCTTTTTATAGTTACTTGATGGCTCGCTCAGGGAGTGTGAAGGCCTCCACACAAGCCAATCAATTTTATAATTACTTTGCATATATGCAAAGTAACGCCATAGGTCTTTATGTCAGAATAAAGACATGTAGACGATAATGTAACTACATTTCAAGGAAAACATATCTTAATATAATTATTAAATGAATGCAAAGTTATGGTTAAATAAATAGCCAATACCACACAATCGCCAGGTGTCCGGACACATGAATAGTCGCATTAGGTGAAAGGAAATGTACCCAACCATTTCCATTTACCCAACCAGTTTGTGCACCCTATACTCATCCTCTGTGCGGTAATTTATTGTGCACCCCATACTCATCTTGTTACCGGTAGTTTGTGCAACCCATACTCATCCTGTGACCCGTAATTTATTGTGCATCCCATACTCATCCTGTTACCGGTAGTTTGTGCAGCCCATACCCATCCTGTGACCTGTAATTTATTGTGCAACCCATACTTATCCTGTGACCTGTAGTTTATTGTGCAGCTAATACTCAACCTGTGAGTCACAGGACATTGCGCAACCCTTTCTCATCGTGTGAATCTTTGTTTACTTTGCTCTCCATATTCATCCTCTGCGCGATAGTTTCTTGTGCAACCCATACCCATGATGTGAGTGGTAGTTTATTGTGTACCCTATACTCATCCTGTGAGTATAGGGCGACCCTTTTGGAAACGCATGGAAACGCAACACTTGGGTTGACCCGATTGACGGACTGGTTATATTCCAACAGGGTCTGAGATATTTGCACTGGCGGGCGGCGTTCTTGCCAACTATATGGCTGTTAAGTTGAAAATTGTAACTGTTAAGAGCATTCTATTGTGGTTTTAATATTGAACAATTATACATATACGAAACAGACAAATCTGGTGTCCGAAATAGTAAAAATATTAGTGTGCGATGTGATCAATGTAAGGGGGATATTGGGTGTGCCTCGTATCCCCTACAACAACAAGAAGTTCGAGAGCGATGAGGCCGCCACCTACTAGCTTCAGGATGTCGTCGAATCTAAATCAACAATATACTACCGCCGCTACTTTCTCGGAAACGTAAGTACCTGCCGCTTTACTTCTCTCACCCTGCCTAGCCTGGCCTGGCCTGACCTGACCTGGCCTGACCTGGCCTAGCCAGACCTGACCAGACCTGACCTGGCCTAGCCTTACCTAGCCTAGTCTGACCTGGCCTAGTCTGACCTGACCTGGCCTAGCCTTACCCAACACTAATCACCACACGTGACAGCCCAAACGAATCGCAAATAAGTACACGTAACAAGTCATATGCCCGGACACTCTTTCACCTTGGGGACTGAGTGGTAACTATTGTATAGAAGAGCCGGCTCCCTGAGAGTGGTAAGAGGGCGTGATAAGAGGCTAACGTGTGGTCTTGAAGGAAGTCGATAAAGCAGACAATTTTCAAAAGGAAGGGCAGTATAACGAGCAGACAGGAATGGACAGACAGTTGGTTATCCCATAATGTGTAATACGCCCCGCACAGCATGGGTGGAGTTGGGGGGGGGGGGGTTGTAGCAGGGCACAGTATGGTGATGGTGCGGCTGAAGTACACACCCACTGAATTCCTGCCATCAATATTTGTTTTCATAACCATTAGAACAATGGCATCCCTCCAGCCACCATCCTTCCACTGACCCCCTCCTCTGGTCCTCCACCTCAGACAATAACCCCCCACACCCCCTCTCCCTTCCAGACATCAGCATGTCAAAATCAGTACCATAATGTGTTTAAACTATTTAAACTAAGTCATTGTGTATCTCAAGGTATCTTAATTCATTTGAAAGTGTACATGTGCATTCGTTCATATACTCGCCTAATTGTGCTTGCTGGGGTTGAGCTCTGGCTCTTTAGTTCCACCTCTCAACCATCAGTCAACAGGTGTACAGGTTTCTGAGCCTATTGGGCTTTATCATATCTACACTTGAACCTGTGTATGGAGTCAGCCTCCACCACATCACTTACTAATACATTCCATTAGATATAATCATATATGATTACACATAATCATAATCATTCCATACACATAATCATATATGTGTACGTCAACGTATACATACATGCGTATATATACCTCATATTAAAATACTGATAAACGAATGACCATGAACAAATTAATTTATAATTGTAGCACTATATATAATTTTAATAGACTAATTACGTGTTTATACATTTGAATGGTCCAGACAGGTGGCCAGCCTTGGACATATACACTTCTGGTAGGCACAATGACCTCATGTTAGACCCTTGATAGATTATGTGAGAGAGAGAGAGAGCTGGGGCAGGGAGGTGCGTGCCCCAGGGAGATAATCCATGCCCATGCCCCGCCTCGAGGTCAGTTCTCGAGTCACACCAAGAATAACAATCGAGCAAGTTGTCCTGACCAGGATGTGGCATATTAGGGAGGGTTGAGGAATAGGAAGCCTGTCTGATAGGGCTCTTGGCAAGCAGCTCTCCCTCAGTCTACCTATCTATATGGAAGAAATGTATCTAGGCCCTCCTCCCCCCTGCCTATTCTCTCTCCCCCACCTTTCTTCCTTCATTTCCTCCCTCCTTCCCTCCCCCTCACTGGTGAGAGAGTAGGAGTGCGAGTGGTTAGAGAACTCGTAGTTCTCACGCTCGTGAAATTGTCTGCGACCCTGGAGGAGTAGAGCGGAGGGGGGGTGAAAGTAGGTGACGATGGAGGAGTAGAGGGGAGCATTATATGCAGTGAACGTAGGTGTCTATGGAAGAGTACATCATAGAGGAGGGTGAAAGGAAGGTGACGATGGAGGAGGAGAAGGGAGGGGGTGTGAAGGTAGGTGATGATGGAGGAGTAGAGGGGAGGAGGGGGGCAAAAGTAGGTGTCTATGGAAGAGTACATCATAGAGGGGGGTGAAGGTAGGTGGCGATGGAGTAGAGCAAAAGGGGTGGGGGTTGAAAGTAATCTTGAGTTTAATTTTTTAGTTATATATAGTGACACCTCGGCTTACGAATGAATATTTATGAACTTTTCGGGTTACGAGCCTAATTTCTTCGAAAAATTTGAATCGGGTTACAAACTTAGCCTCGGGAAAGGAGTTTGTTGATATACGTATGGGCATGTGAGAATGACCATAGAGGAAAAACAAGAGAGCATTCATAAACATCAAAATGGTGCACAGGTTGTTGAACTAGCTAGGCAGTACAACAAATCTATGTCAACAATATGCACTATACTTGCTAAGAAGAAGGACATTATGAGCATTAAAGTGGCAAAGGGCATATCAACAATCCCGAAACAAAGAACACAAACACTTGAGGATGTTAAAAAGTTTTTATTAATTTGGATACACAACAAGGAGTTAGCAGGTGATAGCATTTCAGAGGCCATCATTTGTGAGAAACCAAGGCATTTGAATGAAGACCTTTTAAATAAAACCCCTGGAACGAGGGGGAAAAAGATGAATCAAGTTTGAAAATGTGAAAAGTTTGTGTGACAATAGAGCCTCGTAGAAAACTTTTGCTGTGGTCATTACCTGGTGGAATGCACCCAGGATGGAGTATCAGGGCTATACATCTTTTAAATTATAAAAGTAATAAACATTTCCCATCAACCTTACAAACCATATTAACCTATTTTCATGTATTTCCCCCATGTGCATTTTAACAAAGTTACTAAATTGCCTTTATCATTCTGTAAAATTTCAATTACAGTATACTGTATATAATTTTGTTAGTATAAATGGACTGAATATTCTGAAATCACAATTAATTTTACAATTTCAGATTCAAAGGTGGTCTGGACACCCAATTTGGTCAGACAGGTGAAGAGAGCATTTAGGATAGTTCGAAGAGATGAAGATGGTTACAATTGTGTTTGAAGAGGCAAACGCCCCCCTTTGCTCCTGACATTATGTTCAGCCTATTGACCCCTGCACACCTAACACAAGGTAGGTTGAAAACTCCTCCTTCATGTCATTGGTTCATTAGCCAGAAACTTAGGGCCCATGCAGGAATATCCCTAAAAAAAAAAAAGTGGCCCCAACAATGCATCCTCCAAGTCTGGAGGATGAGCAGGAGCATTGTCGAGAAGCAGGCCCTTTAGTGTCAAACTTTTCTCTTGCAGATATTTTTTGATGGCAGGGCAAACCACTCTACATCAGTTTTTCTGCAAGTTATATATTTTTTAAAACTCTTGGATTTTCGGAATGATACACGAGCAAGGGTTTAATTTTCAAATTGCCACACAGCACAAGAGTTAGCCTATCCTGACACAAGTTAGCCCAAGTTAGCTTGTGTCAGGGCAGTGACGTCTCCTCTTGGGTAATGTATGTCCTCTTCGGCAATTTTTTCCAGAATAGTCATGTCTCCTCACAATTAAACACTTGTTGTGGAATATATCCATCAATACAGTATCTACAAAATCTTTAAAATCACGAACAAATCTTTCAGCCCCTACTTTGTCTGAGCTGGCACCCTCACCATGCCTCACAACACTATGAATACCACGTCTTTTTTCAAAATTTCTCAAACCATCCCCTACTCACCTTAAACTCTTTCGTATCTGCAAAACTCGTTCTAGGGGTTTTCTTTATAAGATCTTGCATGAAGATTTCATTGTTGACCAAACCACACACTGGAAATTGAATAGACGACGACATTTCGATCCATCCTGGACCATTATAAAGTCGATTGTGATGAGATGAGGGAAGCAAGAGCATTAAGTAGGCAAGAGAGAGAGGTGAGGAGATGGCAAGTATGTACGTATGTACATGAATAAAACATGTACATACTTATACATAACGTGTGTAAATAGTGTAATAAACACAATAACAGTATTTTGGGAGGAGGAATGTTGGCGAGTAATGTGTTGGAGGAGGGAGGGAGGACTGGCAGGGTGTGGCAGCTCACTCATGATTTTGGGCTCACCATACCAACATAGTGGATCGTTATGGTGAATACATACGTAGATGGGTATATACAATGTGTGTATATAGTGTAATAACAGCAAAAGCACTGTTTGATTGTAGAATATGTCGCATATATGAGGCCCATAATTTTGAGCATAGCGATGTTGTATACTTTGAATTATATAAATTCCACAAATTACACACTTTTAAATAATATTACAGCAAAAAAAAGGAAGAAATGAATGAGAAACTTCAAAATAATTGCGCAACATTTTATTCGCAGCAACTGCCGTCGCACGGGGTGGCGGGGCCGACAGACCCCCATCGCTCCAACGCTCAGCGCCCATAATTTGCTCAACTTCCCAGCTCCATCGCAGCTAAAGTAAGTCACATACAATATTTTTTGTTTAGTTTCCCCGTGATCAGACTCTGCATTTTAACAATATAAGAAGAGAAAAAAAATTTTTGGAAAGAATTTATTTCTTGTGCACCAGGGTGTTATTTGGAGACAGAGCAGTTCAGTGGTTAACTACTAAATTTTTTTTCTCCCACACACGCACCCCCCTAGGAAGCAGCCTGTAACAGCTAACTCCCAGATACCTATTTACTGTTAGGTAACAGGGGTCATCCCCTTTTGTACAAAGAATCTGCTAAAGCTTTTAGGGCTAATCTTTGACACTCGTTTGTCTTTGTCGCCCCATATTTTTTACGTCCGAGTTGAATGCTCTAAGGCCCTTAACTAACTTTAGGTCATGTCCCATAATTCTTGGGGAGCTAATCGACACTGCTCCTCTCTTTACATTCCTCTCTCGTTCTGTCTAAACTCGATTATGGCCCTGTTTACTCGTCTGCTTCTCCTACCCTTCACCATCTGGACACACTGCATCATACTGGGTTACGGCTCAGCTCTGGTACCTTTCCTTCGACACGTACCCTAAGCCTGTATGTTGAAACTGGCGTCCTGTTTCTACAGG
The DNA here is from genome assembly GCF_040958095.1 of Procambarus clarkii. NCBI lineage: Eukaryota > Metazoa > Arthropoda > Malacostraca > Decapoda > Cambaridae > Procambarus > Procambarus clarkii. The sequence continues at coordinate 34,575,744 of NC_091184.1, read as the reverse complement.
ATCGCCATGATCGCTACTGTCTTCTCCACCTTGCACGGTCCTTACAGCACCCTCACTCTTGCTTATGTCATGCCTTGACCTTTACCCATCCTGTGGTTCCTGTTCCCCTTCACCACCTATCTCTTTCTGTACGGTTGTCTCTCTTACAAAATGCTCTTTCAGTTTGTGTTACCAATATTTCCCCTCGTGTCATTCCGTCTTTGCCCCTATGGAGGGGTCCCCGTTCCTAAATTCTGTAAGCCTTGACCCACATGACTAAAACTTTTACCCCTCCTACAGTTCTAAATCACCTTTTCCTTGAACACTTTTCTTCACACTTCCACTCTATTTCCGTCTTCACCAATGGGTCTTAAGTCTGCAGACGGTGTAGGCTACTCTGTTGTTTTTCCTGACTGCACCTTTGTGTCTCCTGCCTCCGGAGACTAGCATCTTCATGGCAGAACTTTATGCTATTCTCTATGCTCTTCATCAACTCTTTTCTTGCTGTCAATCCTCCTCTGTGTTTGTAGTTGACACTTGCAGTGCCCTCATGGCTCTAGAATCCTTTAATCCAGTCCATCCTTTGGTAGTTGAAATTCAACATTGGCTGTTTCTTATCTCCAGTAGATTTAAGACAGTGGAATTTCGCTGGATTCCCACCCATATTGGTGTGTTCTTAAATGAGCGTGCGGACACTGCCGCTAAGGAAGCTATCCGTACCTGTCCCATCTCCCGTAAAGGTATTCCTTATTATGACTTTTACCCAGTTATTCATTTCCCCATTCTTGCCCGTTGTCAGGGTTTTTGGTCTTCTGTTACTGGTAACAAACTGCGTGCTCTTAAGAGTAGTGTGTTCCCGTGGCCTTCCTCCTACCACCGTAACTGGTGGTGGGAAACGGCTCTGGCGAGGTTGTATATTGGTCATACACGTTTAACTCACGGGCACTTAATGGAGCGCTGCCCTGCTTCTTATTGTCCAAACCGTTGTCTCTACATGTCCTGACTTCAGGACTTACGTGTCTTGCTTCCCGACCATCCCTCACTGTCAATTGTCCCTCGATAAAATTCTTGGTAAATTCAATACCTTTGATATTGTTCGCCGTATGCGTTTTTGTTCTTGTATTGGCGACGTTAGTGATATTTAGCGCACTATGATTATCCCACACATTTGATGGTTTGATAATTACTGTACTGTACAGTACTTTGGTTTGGAATGTATCAAATAAAGTTGTTTCATGTATTCAAATGTGTGAGAAAATCCACTGGGGCTGTGAGATGAAGCGAACCTGTAACAAAGGCATTGCCAGTTGCATACTCTACCACCACTGATGGTAAAAGTCTTACAACTGGATATCTTGTGTGACGGGTTATGGTATCACAGCTATACTGAACCAAGATGGTATGGCTCTCCTTCACATAAATGAAAGAAATGCTGCTATTGGCCTTGCAGTGTGTAAGTTGCAGGTGGAAACAAATGAAAATTATCAAATAATTAAACAATTTACTGAAATAGTAATGAACAAAAATAACACATGACAATACTTGACTATCATGTAATGCAAAGGTGAACAAGTTAGTATGACCTTAAATGCAAAAAATAAACTATAAGCAAGGAATAAAAGTATGAAGATATACTGGTGTTCTGAAGACAGCTACCATACCACCATGGCATCAGTCACACGACGTTGGCTGGAAGCGGACGACGGGTTAGAGACACGAAGGTGATCCTAGAGCACTAAGGGAGAGATTGCTTCTCCAGGGAGGCAGCGCTCTTTATATAGTCCGGCGGTGATGCCTCATCCAGTGTCAACACGAGGTGGACATCTGGTCAACTAGCAAACTGCTCGTTGTGGCTGGCGGTGCCTTTGTGTTGAGCTGTACCACTGTCAGTTGAAGGCGGCTAACTGCTTGTTTGTGGGGACAAACTGCCAGTTAACAGTGGCGCCCGGCTTGCCTCTGAGTCGTACCAGGCCGTGCCAGGCCCTGGGGGGGTATGGAGAGGTGGCAGGACTGATGACTCTTCTGGGCTGGTGTAGATGTATACTTCCAGTGCAGAGGCATTGAAGGTGAAGGGTAAAGGCAGTTCCACTGCTATGCAGGAGATTCACGTGACACTTGTGAAGCCACAGAAAGTCTGGAGGCCCTACTGAAGCCAGTCCAAGTATTAAATAAAACCCCTGAAGTACGCCGGTGAAGGGTAAAGTGAAGGGTGAAGCAAGACCGTATGCCCCAACTTCAGGCACACACAGAAAATCACGTTTTGGTCCCGCCTCTCAACTGTGTATTTGAAGTTGGGGCGTATGGTGTTGAACTGCTTCAGCCTTCACCTGAGTGCTTGTAGGGCTTACGTAAGACGTTGACTCAAGGAGTGGCCTCAAAACTTGCTGTGATTTATGGGGAAATCCGGTTGTAAGACTTTTACAAAGTCAGTAATATACTGTGGTAGAGTATGCAGCTGCCAGTGCCTTGGGCAAGGGTTTACGTTGCCTCACAGCTCCAGTGGATTTTCTGCTTGGTGTATATCAGGTTGTGATTTTGTGTGTGTACCGTATTGTTATGATCGCCGTCTGATAAGTCCTTTCTGGCCTCAAGAGTCATTGTTACCCACCTAGAAAGATTGCAGATGGCCAAAGCAGTTATTTAAGTTAAGAAGGGACAAGTCTTAAACAGAATTTTGCATAATATTTGACTGTAAAGGGGTAAATTGAGGTAGATTGAAAAACAAAATGGTGAACCGGGCAGGCGGTACTCACAATTAGGCGAGTACACTCGGGAACTTTTAAAGTGCAACCAAACATGCTTTAGGCTCTCACAAGAGGTGAGTGGTGGTGGCTCAGGTGCTCAGCCAATCAGAGCACCTAAGGAGGGAGGGCAGGAATGAGAAGGGGGTGGTATGTGGAAGTTTGGTGACAGTTGTGTGTAGTTTGTTCATCTTCATTGTAAGTTTCATGGCTTGGTGTGCATTTCCCTAGTAAATTTAATTAGGGAAAAATTCAGGTGTTTGATTTTTTAAATCAACTTTTTAAATGTTGAGTTGTTAAAGCCTCAAAGTGCAAGGAGTTGGTTTGGGAGTATGACATCCTCATGCTGTTGCGTGCTCGCGTGAGGTAGCAAAGGTGATGTAAAGTTGTGGGGTGTACATGCTTGGGACGTCCTCTCTCGGGATGGCTGGTGTTAGACCTGTGTGTTTGTCGGTTGTTGAAAATCAGTCATCCTTTGCTGTTGTGGTATTGATTTTACATTGTTCATCTTGTAATTAATACTGTAGTGCGATATCTAGGGCTACCATTTGTAGGTTTAAAATGTCTAATACAAACAGTTGTCCAATGAGTTTTAATAGGAAATATCATCCACCAAGCACCATTGTACAATTATATTAATTGATAGTACCTGTATATGGATTGTGCAGAACTGCTTAGAATGATCTTTAACACTTGGCTATATTGGTCATGTCAAATACTTGCACGGTGAATGCTCAAAGACCCTTTCTTTATTCAGTGTTGTCACATACCTCATGGGGGTATGGATAGGCAAACACTCATTCGGTTAAACTTGCCTTGTAGTACTTTCAGAGTTCAGTAATTTGGAATCTGGTTAGCACTTTCCAATTAAATTGACCTTTAAAGTGAATTCCTATTTAGGTTTAAAACATTATACCGAATGAGAAACTCGGATTATATACCCGAACACCAGAAATGTTGTTATTCAATTTGGTTGCCTAAAGCACATTCAAGGACTACACATTACATGGCATTCCAGGATTCCTCTATACCTTGCCTTATGCTGTAAACATTGCCACAACCCTGTGTTTTATTGATTTAAATGGCCACAGGGAGGCATACAACACTGCAGATTATGATGTCATTAGTTATCCACTGTGCTGACAAGTGGGCTGACTGATGTTCGTTGACACCTGTATCGTGCTTCAATTTAATCGCCAGGAGATCACCCTCTCACTAGACTCGTCTGTAGGAAGTATAGTATCTCAAATTACCTTGGATCATAAATAGCATAAGACTTGGGGGTAGGAGAGGGTTGCAGTGTTTTTCATGGCTCTCAGTTGTTCCTGGTATTAGGCAATTTAGTTCTGGAATCATTTTTGTTGGCCAATGTTAAACTTTTTCGAAAGTAGATGTTTTTCTGAAAGGGAAGGGGGGGGGGAACCTCTATGCTTGGATACAGTTATCTAAGTGAATACTTAGACTTAGAATAACTACCTTCTTTTCCTTAGTCAAAAAGGTTGCTTGTTTATTTCTAGGGACTTGTATTTTCTTTTATTTTTAACTGCAGCAACTTTCAGTGAATGATAGATTCTTACTGAAAGGACCTTTACTTCATTGTTGTTGTTTTATGGTCATGTCATTGTGTACAGGGATTCCGCGAAGCTTTTGGGGTTAGTCATTGACACTCGTTTGTCTTGGTCAGCCCATATCTCTTGCCTCCGAGTTGAATGCTCTAAGGCCCTTAACCTCCTTAAGGTTTTGTCCCATACTTCTTGGGGAGCGGATAGGCGCACGCTCCTCTATTTGCACTCCTCTCTCGTCCTGTCTAAACTTCTGCTTCTCCTTCTACTCTTCGCCGTCTTGATGCTTTGCACCATACTGGGTTGCGTCTCGGCTCTGGTGCCTTTCGTTCAACTCCCGCCCTTAGTTTGTATGTTGACACTGGCTTTCTCTCTCTTCAGGACTGCCGTGATCGCTACTGTCTTCGCTATCTTGCGCGGTCCTTCCAACATCCTTCCTCTCGCCTCTGTCGTGCATTGACTTTTCCTCCTCCTGTGGTTCCTGTTCCTCTTCATTGTCTCCCACTTTCTGTGCAGTTATCTCGCTTACAGGATTCTCTTTCTGTTCATATTTCTAATGTTTCTCCTCATATTGTTCCTTCATTACCTCCGTGGAGAGTCCCCCTTCCCAAGTTTTGTACGTCCTTGACTTGTATTACTAAAGCCTTTACCCCTCCTACAATTCTGAAAAGCCTCTTCCTTGAGCACTTTTCTTCGCACTCCCACTCTATTTCCATCTTCCCTGATGGGTCTAAGTCTGCGGATGGTGTGGGCTACTCTGTTGTTTTTCCTGACCGTACTTACATGTGTCGCCTCCCTTCGGAGGCTAGCGTCTTTACGGCAGAACTTTATGCTATTCTCTATGCTCTTTGTCTCTTGCTTTCTCATTCTCATTCCTCTTTTGTGGTTGTAGTTGATTCTCGTAGTGCCCTCATGGCTCTAGGGTCCTTTAATCCTGTCCATCCGGTGGTCATTGAGATTCAACATTGGCTGTTTACTGATTTAAATTTAGAAATAAGAGAGTTTTGCTGGGTTCCCAGCCATATTGGTGTTTCAATGAGCGTGCGGATGCTGCCGCTAAGGAAGCTATCCGTTCTTGTCCCATCTCCCGTAAAGGTATTCCTTATTCCGACTTTTATCCTGTTATTCATTCTTCCCCGTTGGCAGGGTTGTTGGCCCTCTGTGGTTGGTAACAAGCTGCGTACTCTCAAACTTAGTGTGTCCCCGTGGCCTTCCTCCTACCACCGTAACCGGCGGTGGGACACTGCTTTGGCACGGCTGTGGGTTGGTCATACCCGCTTAACTCACGGTCACTTAGAGCGCCGCCCTGCTCCTTATTGTCCGAATTGCGTTGTCCCTCTTACAGTTGTGCATATCCTTGTTGAATGTCCTGACTTCCAGGACGAGCGTGTGTCTTGCTTTCCGACCGTCCCTCGCCCCTCGACCCTCGATAGAATTCTAGGTGAATCGGATACTTTTGATATCGTTCGCCTTGTGCGTTTTTGTTCTCGTATTGGCATTCTTGGCGATATTTAGCGCCCTCTGATTATTTCGCACTTTGATGGTGCTGCATGGCCTTCCCGGTTTGGTGTCTTCTTTTGGTAATTACCTTACCTTCATTGTTGTTTCATTTTAATGTGGTAGTTGTGATATGGATTGTTCTGGCTCACGTGCAAGGTCTTGGATTTTTTTTTTGTTTTATATTAAGAAATTGCCAGTCTTGTTACTATTTGTAGAGTTAGAGATCTGCATTAAGGCCTCAATATTATATTCTTTATAACGTAATCAGCTATTTTTGTGGTTGGTAATATTTAGATTAATGTCAGTGATGTATATGACAAGGGTTAAGACCCCTTGTGGTATGACAGCATTTTTCCCCAGTCATTTCTTTAACAAATGAAAGGGTCCTCATAACCATTCTTTTGTCCTTTCTACCATGTACCTGTTTGTTGCTTCTTGGTCTTTCATTTGGTACTTTGGCTATTAAAACAATGGCCTTTGGTAATGTTGCAATTACCATTTCTAAAAAAAAAATGAGCAGGTTCATTAGGCAGGGTTTGTTTTTAGCAAACAGTTTTACAAAAAAATTCCATTCCTTCAGGACCTTGCAGATGTTAGGTCAAACTAATTGACAGTAATCTGTTTTGCACTTTCAAACAATGATGGTTTTAATCTAGGTAAAATATTTCAGAATATCTGAAGAGTTTGGCAGACAAATCATTTAAGAGCTTTGATTAAATTTAAGTTACCAAAGACTGTGAAAACCATGTTGTATAGATGCTTCGGTGTCACTTTTCAAATGTTTTGTAAATTTAACAATGATCTTTAGTTAATTTAATCATAATTTGTACAAAGCTTAGGTGTTGCATAGCTTTAAATTTACTTTCAAATATGAAAACTAAAATATTCACTAAAAATTTTTCCACTTTAATATTTCAGACTAATTTGCAATATTTGTTAGTTTATGTAAATTGAATAGGTAGTCCACTTTTACATCTCTTCAATGCATTTTGCATGCACCTATGTAACAAGTTACAAATAGGTGTAAATTTTACCAATTATTTATTTTCAAAGTAAAAAAATTTCAGATGTTTAAACATTGCATCAATAGTAGTAAACAATAATTTCCAGCATAATTTCAGGATAAGGTATAAAGTAGTTTCATTAAAATTGTTTTATTTAATAAGTTTTACATATAGTATTTATAATACATCTAATATTTATTACTGTTTCAGGTTGTGGGACAGATGCTCCTAGATGAACAGAAGATCCAAAAGGCCAAGACAACTCCAGAGACAATCACCTGTAAAAGAAAAATAAACATTAAACAGGGACACTACTTTTATTATCACCAATGCCTAATAAGAAGCCCCAAAAATCCTAACTTCCTATCTTTTAAGATAGGCTCAGCAAGGCCTATCCCTTACTCTGGTTTTAGTGCAGAGCTTGTTCCCTGAATGGGTGCATTACATCCACCACTTTAGTGCCATCAACACATTGTACATATGCTTTTCTCAAAGCACTGTACAATGCATGCCAGGCACTAAAGTTTTAGATGCATCCACCCATTCAGCAAACAAGCCCTGTGAGAATTAACAATGTAACCATTGTTAAGGGTCCCTAAACCTATGCCAATCTAGTCCATCTATTAGATGGGTAGTAGAGCAAAGCTCTGAAAAAGCCAAGCCAGGGAAATCTGCAAGACTGCCTGGTCCCCTTTTATGAAATGGGGTAGGATCAGTACAAACTGCATCATCCCCTGTGGGTTGTAACAGTAGGACATGGTTACACACCTATAAATGGACTAGATAAGAGAATTAAGATTAGGTCATTGATATAGCTAAAACATCAAATTCAAACTCACCCACTTTCATAGAGTAAAGGAGACTCACTCCAAGCCAGTCCATGCATCATAATCACTTTCACCTGAAAAATATAACAAATTAATTTCAGATTTAAAGCCAATCTTGCTTTACTTTTCAAATTAGCATTCAGTAGTTTACAAATTCAGATGGAAAAAATTTCTTTAACGAATTTACCTTTCCTACATATTCTACTAGCAGTAGTAAAGATCTAATTTAGCAATATAAATATATATGGCATCAATTTGCCAAGTTTCAGTAAATGTCATTTGAGAAACTATCAACTGCACTTCAATGGCAATTTACATTTATCTTTAGCCAATGCTATATTGTTTAAGTTATTACTATTTTTTTACTTTTATGCAAATCTATTCAGATTAACCTTTACTACAACTCACCTGATTCTGTTTAACTCTTCCAACTGACAGAGGGACTTCTGGACTTTCCAAACCACATTCTGGAAAACTATATAAATTTAAAACCAAGCTAAAGTAAACATTGAATATTTTTTTTTACTTTCAAGGGAAAAATACCATCACTTAGAACAAAACTTTTCCTACCATTAACTTTATTTGACTCATGATTACCCTTAACAGTGTTATACATTTATAGATTAAAGCTTATTTAACAAACATTTAATGTTAACTAAACAAGATTTATATTTCATTAAAATTTTATTAATAAAACACCCTCTACTATGTTTATGATCTAATGCCCCACATTACAATTTTCACAATTTCAACATACCATTCTATTCAATACATTCCTGAAAGGACTGAACTTGCAGATATGGTACCCACTAGCCTAAGCCTAGACTTCCATACCCATTCAATTTCCATACCCTAATATTTAATAGGTTTTTAGCAATTAACTTCTACCCTCTAATTCCAATGTACACAACACTACTTACTGTAGATCTGCAAGTATTTTCCTGCAGCTCTGTTGCCAGGACCTTCCACAACCTGTCATGTGAACAGCAAATATTACTAAAAAGTTATTTGCATAGCGATGGCATTTTGTTCGTACCAGTTTAACAGTTGCCGTTTTAAATGGCACACTATCTTGTTGTCCCATCTTTATTAATTACAAAGCTATAGTCATTTCAAGTCAACATGCTATACAAATTTTATTTTCCAACAACTTTAGTCATGAACATTTTTCTGGAACATTGCAAAAACTTTAATTTAACCATGTATAACATTTGAATAAAAGCAATACAAAATTTATATATACAAATTTATTCTTTTGCAACCACTGCTTACTACTAGGGGGACATTTATTCTGTTTAATTATGTACCAAGCTTTTTAGTCTGAAAATTCATAATTAACCCAACTATACTACCAAGACTGATTTTACTAAATTTAGTAATATTTTTACACTAGCAACTATACAAGGCCATATTCTCTCTAGTTATCACCACACTTCTGCAGGTGTAAGGTTCTATCTCCCCCATCTGCAGCACTCATGACCACACTTGGTCTTTATTATAAATTTCTTTATGAACCTGATACAGTACTGTTAATGGATTAATTGTGGGAACAATTTAGCTACAGTTCTGCCAAAGGAATGATTAATACACCATGGAAGCCAATATTAAAATTATAAATATTTATTAAAAGCAGAAGTTTTTATCATATGGGATGTTATTTTAGAGGAATGGGTGGTGTGGTGGTTATGTTATGGTTGAGTAACATGGTACAAGAGGGCAAGTAGTTGCTGAGCAAGTATGCCAATTTCAATTTCTAGCAAACTGGCAGATACAGCAGAAGTGCACACTTTCGGAATGGACTCTAATGGCAGTAAAGTTCCTAATATAGAGTTACTGGCCACCATTCACTAATGACCAGGGGAAGTTAGCTCAGAGCATCTTTGATGTGCTTTGATGGCAACGAAAATGTTGCCCCCCCTTCAAAAGTTAAGCTTGTCTACAGCATTTCATTTTTAATTAACTATGTAAGGGGGAGATTCTGAATAGCAAGTGCATATAGGCACTGCCACTGGCTTATGGCAAAAGATTCTGTAGCAATAGAACTATAAGCCACACTTTCTCCCCCCCCCCCCCCCTCTTCCTCCCAACTGTTCAGTGTCAAGAGGGGGGGGGGTGTCCATTTACTGTACCACTTACATTTTAGTGTGGGCTTCATCCACTATTCTGATGTTAGCTGCAACATTTGTGCCACCTGCTGGTTTGAAAGGGAGGCATACCATGTGCCAATTCAGGAAGCTTTCCACGTTCCTCACTGCATGTCAGCTCGGGACCTCACTACCATGTTGGGAGGCAGTTGAAGACTAACCAATCAACATCCCAGGCTGGAGAGGAGTGCCAGCTCTGGAAGAATTTACCACCTGCAAAAAATTTAATACTCTTAATAATCTACACCATCTATCTCATCTTTACCTAGCCCCCAAACCTTACATTTGTCAGCATTAAACTGCATCTGGTAGTCTTAACCATTTCAAAACTATATAGGGCATCGGTATTTTTTATTTGCCAATTCTGCAACTATTGCAGTCTAAACCATAATCTTGCGAATAACCGAGGTCCAAGGAGAGCTTTTAGGCACTACTTACAACACTTCTCCCAACTTAACCCCATTTATACTAATTTCCTTTGGTATAGCCATGACCTAATCAACTTCAGTCAGCATTCCCAATGATCCGAGCCCCTATCAATTTTGCGCCACTATCAAAATCTCTGCTGAAGAGAAGGTACACAAAATCACAAACCTTATCACTATTTCCTCAACTATGCAACCTAATCCATGAACATTTAGTAATAAAACTATGCGATTCATGTATCTAGTCATGTTTCTCAAAGAGTAGAGAAATGGCACTTGCAATGTTAAATTCTAGTAACTTTCCTCACAATAGACCAAGCTAATTGGTCACTAACTTAAGCGTTAAAGTTAACTCAAACTTCTCCTTTAAAACTTGCTATATTAGGAACTTTCCACGACCGGCCTTTACCCGACATAATTAAATAGGGTAAAAACGGTATATTAAATGCAGTAAAACTACGGTAAATTCAATATGATAAACTTGCATTCTTTAAGCATGGGCTGCATAGTAAGTGAACTAAACTAAATGTTAAGCACCCTGGCAAACCACTTCGTTCTATTCAATTTCTTTAATCACTTTGTCCGGCTAGAATTTTTAGATTAGATTAAAGGAACACCCTCCCTGGTAACGGCTGAACTAGTTAACCAAATACAAATATTTAGGTAAAATACTTTCATAAAACCCGTCTACTTCCCCCACCAGTAGACTTGTTCAGCTAAAGGCATAATATAATGTTCCACTTTAGTAAATAAAGACTTAAAAAAACACTACCCAATCTGTGTAGTTACCGGTTACCTGACATTCTACGCTTAAAATAACCCATCTATTCCCCATAATTGTTCGATATAACTTACCTCTCACCCGCTGGTCGAGTACACAGCAGTATATATCCTCCTCCATCACTCACCGCGTGGATACTATTTCACTCTGGCCGCAAATTGCCTCAAATCACCTACGTTGTCCATAAACATATATAGAAGAGCAACTGACCGTAACACCCGTATAGCGATCATCACATAACGTGGGAACATTAGTAGTACTGCTGTCAAAACATAGATGGCGCCAGGACAAACGGTAATTCCTATGGACTCGGATACAAGACACTCCGTACATTGACAACATCGCACACTAATATTTTTACCACTTCGGACACCAGCTTTAGACGTTTCGCATATGTGTACGTGTTCCATATTAAAACGACAATATAATGCTATTAACAATTAAAATCTTCTATTTAACAGGCATATAGTTATTAAATGAAGTTTAGTGATGTAATAGACATAATCCGGAGTTGGTAAGGACGCCGCCCGCCAGCGTAAAAACAACACACCCGAATGCCCACAAACACGATACAACGCACAAAACACAACACTTCTGTCAGTTTTTTGATAAACTCCTTTTATATTTATTATGTGATAGTTATACTTGCATAAAATGATAACTATTATAGGTAAGCGCTTAATATTTAATATTAATCAATAAAAAAGAAGTCAGAAGCCACACGCCTGTCTGTACATGTCTTTTGTGTAAAAGTATTTTGGGCGCTCATGTACTTGTGCGCTAGCTGGCGTTCACAACTGTTCTCGCCTACAAGCATTAGAATTAAACAAACGAATTTATTTTTTCATTTATATACAAGAAGAGAAGGCTACTCTTGAGTCTGTAATATTCATCTGATCACTAGTCTCCCATTTGGTCCTCATTGATTTATAAAAAAAAAAAAAATAAAAAATAAAATGTTTATTTAGATAAGGTACATACATACAATAATTTTTTACAAAGATTGGTTGACTTATAGGTAGAGCTAGTACATACAATGCCTAAAGCCACTATTACGCAAAGCGTTTCGGGCATGATAAACTTAAATGACAAGCTTAATACTAATTGAGGATAATGAGTAGAATGAAAACAAGAAATGAAAACATAGATGAAAAAGCAGCACAAATACAATTATGTCGACAAACAGCGCTCTTAACAAAAAAAAAAAAAAAAAAAAAACAGACATTGGTTGACAATAGAAGGGTAAGGTAGGTTACAGGGAATTTATTAGGTATAGCTTCGTTTTTAACTTAAACTGGTTGAGAGAGGTACAGTCTTTAACATGGTTGGGAAGGTCATTCCACATTCTGGGCCCCTTGATTTGTAGAGCATTTCTAGTTTGATTAAGTCGTACTCTAGGAATATCAAAACTGTCTTACTTAAAACTTATCTTAACTTATCTTACTTAAAAACTTAATATCAAAACTTATCTTACTATTATTGAATGTCAATAACCGTATTATGCAATTTCAATTTCTTCTATTTCTTTCTTTATTATGCACCCCATACCCATCCCGTGGGCGGTGGTGTAAAGGATTACAGAGGCACATAATCGGTTCAGGAACTGAACCCTCTAGTTCGGTTAGCTAAGCAAGTAACAGTGTTTGACGCTAGTTACAAAATTATTAATGTTGTATACACATGTACACACACTCATACATACATGTATGTACGAGGACTGGATCACTGTGTACAGGAGGCTGATATGGCAGCAAACACTCTCCGGGCGACCATATATCTTGGATAAGTCGCTCCACACAATTGTCGCTTGGACCGTCGACTTCCTATGGCGTCACCTCTCACATATTTACGTCTCATTTCGTTATGAAATTAGATTATTTCAGAGTAAAAATAGGTTTGATCATGTTCTACGTGTAGCACCAACATTATAGTAAGTAAATATACCATATTTCTTCATTACTTACGTAATGCTAGGACGATTTGTGTAGTTTTGGGCCGATTTGGGCCGATTTGGGTAATTCTATGGACCCATCACAGGAAGGGATCAGCTATAGGTGCCATCCACTTAGTAAATCATCTTAGTTCAGCCCACCAGTCCTGCTTATGGAATTCTGCTTTAACTTTAATTTACCCAAGAAAGTGAAAGTACCCACTTTCTTGGACACTTACCCAGCAACCCATAAGGCGGGTTGTTGTGCTCGGGTTGGAACCTCCTACCCGAGCACAACAACCCGCCTTATGGGTTGCTGTTTGGCTATTTATAGTGCGTTGGAAAAGCAACAGATGGCGTTAGTTGTATTTTGTGGGGTAATTTGTTATAAGTGTAATTTGATGTCAACAGATGGCGTAAGCTGTATCTTATGGCCACTATTGACCAGCCAGTTGATAGTGTTCTCTTCTGCCAACAGATGGCATCAGCTGTATTATTATTATTTTAATAATATTATTACAATAATAATAATGTATTATTGATACTTTAAACACTGATCTATACGTCTGGTAGCTTATAATAAGGTTTTATACCATGCTGGTATTAGGTAACTAGAATTCTGCAATTACTTTTTTTATCAACTGTTGAAGATATGTAAGACAAATGTAAGGTTTTAAGGCTAAGTAACGAAGATAGTTACAAGATACGAGCCAAATGGTGTTGAGATTGCAAAAGGGAGTATGATTAGAACTTAAGCCAAAAAATCAATGCATAAATGTTCGCAAATATGAGACTGGGATTTATTTCTCGAAAAGTTAGCAATAAAATACGCTTTTTAGTTCTTTATTTTTAAAATTAAGACCAGGGATTCTGTCTAACGAAGCTGCAAGCTACAACACCGTTATCCTATAATGTTCATCTGTAGCTTGACCCTAAATACTCGTTTATTAAACGAATTTTTTGTTAGAGTTCATTAGGAATCATTTCTGTTGAAGGCAGAGTTTCCAACAAATACCTTCCTGTGATTGGCTGTTGCGGGGAATGCCAACGCTTATATGAATAAAATGCAAAATAAGAAATACATCCTTTTGCTCAATAACCTTGTTGTTATACAAAAGAACAACAATTTCTATTTTATACAAGACAAATTTCCATCTAACTGAATAATGTAGAGCAATAAGAGGGCGGAGGCATTGTATCGCCGATATTTCTGAGGTTGGAAGAAAACGTGCTCAGATTGGGGACTTGTTTATTTTATAATGGTAAATAATAAATTAATATATAATAAATTAATATATAATAAATTAATATATAATAAATTAATTTATTATATAAATTAATAAATAATAAAATTATTATTATATAATAAATAATAATAATAACAAATAGTATAATGATAAGCAATTACTTTTAATGAATCAAATAGCTAATTAGGATGAATGATAAATAATTATTGACTAGTGCATAACAATAAAGTATTAAGGAATAATTATATTGAATAATCCTTAATGATAAAGGAGAGATCAATTACAATTAATAACTACATCCATAGGTAGTAAATGAAAGTTGCATTAATTAGACTAATTACAATTCATGGGAATATTTCTTAGCTATCTGCAGGCTTATCACTTTGGGGGTTCCGGCGGAGCACCCCCAATCCCGCGAGGGCCAGCGGGAGAAGGATTAAGGAGAAGGGGTTCCTTACTCTTACTAACATGTAGACTGGGCAAAGGATTAGCTGCGGACAGCGGGACACTTGGGGACCGGCGCTGCACCCCCACCGCAGGCCAGCTGGCCGGACCCCCCCCCCCCAAGGGCGAGGCCCGCTGGTCGCAAGGAGGCCTCAGAGTGGCAGTGCAACAACGTCCCGGACGTAGTCAGCTGGGTGTTCCAGCTGGTTGCTGGACCCGCCGTTAACTCCGATGGCTAGCCCGTCAAGAGAGCCGAGTGGCCCTTGTCAATTCTAAAGGTAAGAGGGCGTGGTCGGCTGAAGGCGAGCCTAGCTCTGCGAGGGCGGCGCGAATTAATCGCCCTGAAGAAGTGTTGCCTGTTCACTGGGCACGGGCCGGGAAGAACTTGCCGGGGGGCGCTCGTTGGGCTAGGGTATGCGTGCGTCCTGCACTGCGCTTGCAGGATCCGAAGAGCGTTGATTCCTGACCATGTAAGCGATACCTGGTCCAGTCGGAGCGTGCGTCGATTTTTTGTCGCGTAGATCACCTCCCCCGGGCTGAAAGATATAAGGCAGTAAGGGTGGGCAGAAGCGGCATGCAGTGTTATCGTGACAGGCAAGAGCACAGACGAGAGGGAAACCCTAGCTGAATCAATACGTAGACGAAAACGGGGGGAGGGAGCCCGGCACAGGAATTAAGAGATTCCTTAATTAACAATCCTGGATGAATAAAGAGTTTTCCGAATAATTATACTGTAGCAATGAAGGGGCTAACAATTCTAAGAATCTTCCAGCAAACGGGAGGGGGAAGTACCTTTGCTAAGAGCAAAGGTGGGAGAAAGCCAGTAGGAGAGCAGCAAAGAAGCACAAAGCAACTATAAACAGGGATAATACGAAACACTATAAATCTTGAATATAAACAATACATATACCAAGAACGGGTATATACAATAAAGCAATATATACATAAACCATAAAATGGAATAAGAACCAATTCTTAAAGCCAAATCTATAACATGCTTGTGTCCTAAGCGGATGTAGAATGTGAGCGGGGAACATTACCCTTGGTCTCCATCCCATCTCGGCCTCCAGACGGGTGATAGGGCTGGATAGAAGCCAAGGAGTCTGCCTTAAGTGGCCGCTGAGTGTAGTCTTGTGTTGTCAATGAGCGTCTGCGAGCCGCAGCTAGTGCGCCGTGAACTTCGGCTACATCTTTTAGAACAGGAGCAAAGTGAAATCGACGGCAGGGAACCGTCATCCAGTAACTGTAATAAGGAATAATATTAAGAATACAATGTCGTAAATAATCGTACAATGTAAGAGTACAATGTAATATCGTAAATAACCGATGACGGCAAGTGCCGCAGAATGGAAGAAATTAAGAAAGCAACGCCAACCCATAATAATTTATATTTTTAATGAAATAATACTGGAATGACAGTAACGATACGGAATAATATTAATACTACCATATAGCCCAGCAAATAAGGGAAGATAATAGTATTAACGTAGGCCCTGGGCGGCTGCAACCCGGCACCGCTGCGTGCGTTGTAAAGGTGATAAGAGGAAGCAATAAGCACGGGATTTATAAGTTAAAGAATTATGCACGTGGGTAGTACCTGGGCCTTAAACCCACATTAACGTAGCGTGTATAACACAAACACCGATAGACAAAATTGTGCAAAATAATGGATTAACTTAACGACCGTTGCCGAATGTTGAACTGCAAAATCCTGCCGACCGCGGCTGGAACATCGGGGCTGGGCACCTGCAGCTGGTCATCAGCAGCTGGAGCATCGACATCTGATAAAGGGAGGAAAATAACGGCAACTGGCCACCAGGGAAGACGTTAGTGGTAAGTAGAGGGCCAGCCGCAAGACAATTTAGGCTAAAGGCTGGAATATAACTGTCCTAGAAATAACGGGAACAATTCATGAAGCTGGGAAAGCGAGAATTACAAAACTGAAAAGAGTGATAAATTGCTGGGCGCAACGTCGGTTGGAACGTTTCAGCTGGAGGTTCCTGACTGAAGCATCGGCTGCCGGGAAGCCTAAGATGGAACTGGGGCGTTAGCAGCTGGAACATCGTCTGCTGAAACTAGCCGAGTCTGTGAGGGCGCCTGCTGCAACAGCTACGGCCGAGCCACCAGCTGGCCCCTCTGCAGGAACAACACCGGCTGGGACGACGTCGTTGTAAGAGCCTAACAATGTAATAAATTATATTACATGAATAATCTTAAATAAAATGGTGTAAATAATAAAATTATAAACCAATTATAGCAATAATTAATTATAAATAATTATAAATTGCAAAACAAAGTATGCTCAAAATAAAGCTGGACTATAACTCGTTAGAGAAACGGGATTAACACTGAGCCGAGGTAAATACAACCAAATACAATAACGAAAAGGATGAAAAAAGACACGTCAGCTGGAACTTCGTGACCAGCGGCCTGGGAGGCCGCAGTGACATCCGGGCTACACCAGGCAGACAACACGTCTGGATAAACCAGCGGCCTGGGAGGCCGCCTATTTATATGACCAAATAAATATAAAACTGAAAACAGCGATCGAACGAAACGTGGTGGAATTGACGTACCAGGCTACACCGGCCAGACGAAAACGTCTGGGTACGAACGTGCCGGCTATACCAGCCGGATGAAACGTCTGGGAACAAATGTACCGGGCTACACCGGCCAGACGGAAACGTCTGGGTACGCAAGGGCGATGTAAAAAGCGGGAAATTTGCTGAGGAAACTAAATGTAAATGCAGGGCCAGAATAAACTTAAAGCAAGAGGCAAGGGCCCGATCCCTACAACTATCACATCCTAGCTGACTTTACGTAATAACTTAAAGGCAAAGCAGAGGATAAACAAACCTAAATGTAAAGCCAGCAAAGAAACACGCAGCTTGACACTGCATAAAATTCATTAATAAATTAAGGAAACTTATGGAAAAACAAGTCCATAAAACAAAGCTAGGGGCCAGAGGCCTGTGACACTGCAGCTAGCCTAACCTAGCTGACTTTCCCTAATAACTTAAAGGCAAAAGCTAAAGTTAAATAAACCTAAATGTACAGCCTGCAACAGAAACATGGAGCTTGACACTGCATTAAATTCACTAATAAGTTAAGGAAACTTATGGAAAAACTAGTCCATTAAACTTAAAGCTGGTGGCCAGAGGCCTGTGACTCGGCAGCTAGCCTAACCTAGCTGACTTTACCTAATAACTTATAGGCAATAAGCAAAAGTTAAAACAGACCTGAATGAAAAGCCTGCAAAAGAAAACATGCAGCTTGCCACCATTAAATTCATTAATAAATTAAGGAACTTATGAAAATACAAATCCATGAAAAATTAAAGCTAGGGGCGGAAGCATAGGTAAATTTACAGTAAATCTTGTAGCGTGAGGAAACACACCCTGACTAACAGTCAGACTGTAAGGAAGGACTTATATAAAGAACGTAAATAATAAATAACGGCATAACAGAAGTCGCCCAACAGCATACCTCACGTCGACTGGGTGAGGGAGCTTAAGGACAGGGCTAAGCAGATGGGGAAGGTGAGGGTGGGGGGTGGACAGGCCTCCTCCCGAGTGTGCTTCAAATAACAGCCACCTGCTGGAGAAAACCCAGTGCCCCATAACACCGAGGGTCACCTCCCCCTCTAGAACCACTGCACCTGCATTTGGTCACCAAGGCTGAACCAACAGGCGTGCTTCAGGCGCGCGCGCCAATAAAGAGACAAACACTGGTCCGACGCGCCAACAACACAAACACTGGTCCGACGCGCCAACAACACAAACACTGGTCCGACGCGCCAACAAAACACAAACACTACCTTAAATGTTGAGAAGGGCAGGACGCCCCTAACGGGTCGCTCCGATTCGTTGTCGAGAGGAACTGTTGTAGGGTCCATGCTGGGAGAACAGTTGAGCGGGCTAAACTTCTGTGTTTACGACTCGCTGAGCAGCAGGAACGAATTTTTTGTTAGAGTTCATTAGGAATCATTTCTGTTGAAGGCAGAGTTTCCAACAAATACCTTCCTGTGATTGGCTGTTGCGGGGAATGCCAACGCTTATATGAATAAAATGCAAAATAAGAAATACGTCCTTTTGCTCAATAACCTTGTTGTTATACAAAAGAACAACAATTTCTGTTTTATACAAGACAGAAATTTCCATCTAACTGAATAATGTAGACCAATAAGAGGCGGAGGCATATTGTATCGCCGATATTATGTGTGAGGCAACACCCACTGATGACGTCACAAGTTAGGTAGCCTATAGCCCATGTTTCTGTAACACTCGTTACATCCTGCAGTATTTAATTATCACTATATTAATACTTTTAAATACTTAACATTTCACTTTTTAGATAGATTAAAGTTGAAGCAGAATGTCATAAGCATCGATGGTGTGCTGAATAAAGATGATTTATTAAGTGGATGGAACCTTTAGCTGATCCCTTCCTGTGATTGGCTGTTGTGTGAATGTCAACAAAGAATATCTACCAATGATATGCCATTTATTATGCACCCCATACCATCTGTGGGCGGAGCTTGGAACCTCCTACCCGAGCACAACAACGCGCCTTATGGGTTGCTGTTTGGCTATTTTTAGTGCGTTGGAAAAAAAAGAGATGGCGTTAGTTGTATTTTGTGGGGTAATTTGTTATAAGTGTAATTTGATGTCAACAGATGGCGTAAGCTGTATCTTATGGCCACTGTTGACTAGCCAGTTGATAGTGATGTTTTACATACACGCCGTTCGTTCCCTGGTTGATTATGCAGCGCCTGCCTTACTTACTCTTTCTCCTGGTCAGTGGGCAAACGTTGAGGTTCTTCAAAATGATGCATTGCGAGTCATAACAGGTGCTCCCAGATGGACTAAAATACTGAACCTAAGATTAGAAACGAAGCTAACGTCGATTGAAATAAGGGTAAAGGGGATTGCTGCGTGCATGCTGACCAAGATATTGACTAGACCTAGAATCAGTTCACTTAAAGATATAATCACTGGAGCACTGACTCTGGACAGAAGAGCCTCCAATGGCAACAGGTGGACCCATTGTGCGATAAACGCCATCGATACTTTCGCTATGGCAAACACAGTCACTGAGAGGGGTGTCGACGACATACATGCAGACTTTGTTATACAAGCCCCTTGGGAATCTCTGCCAGCAGACTTTAAGATTATGGCTCTTGACGGAAAGAAGAACCAGACACATCCTCATCTGCTACGTCACATTGCACAGATGCATATAGAAGCAAACATGACATCCGACAGCTTCACTTACTTCAAGGATGGGTCAGTGGACCAGCAGGGACTCGAAACCGGAGCTGCAGTTAAAGCAGGTAACTCTGTATATAGTTGGAGGCTCTCAAATGGGTGTTCGACTTTACGGACTGAGATGCTAGCCATTCAAAAGGCTTTGGAACATGCTCTTGCTGAACACCGCCAACAAGTTATCGTCCATACAGATTCGAGAACCGCCATTGAAACCTTGCAACAGGAACACATATGTGATAACATCCATCTGATCACCAATGTCTTATCATTCATGCACACACTCCACCGACAAGGCCGACGGGTGCTTATCAACTGGGTGCCAAGTCATGTGGGACTATTAGGTAATGACATTGCAGACGAAGCTGCAAAACTTGCTACTAAGAGGAGAAATGTAGACATTTACATACCACAGAGTCTATCCCAGATGAAGAAAGTAATTCGAAACAGAGCAATGCAAAAGATGTACAGTGACCACACCACAGCAGTTGCAACATCAGGATCTGCGGGTTGGTACAAGAATTCAACCAACTACGAACCACTTAGTTTGATGCAAGGGGTCAGTAGAACAACAGAAGTGCACTTACATCGCATCAGGCTTGGATACCCATGTGCATGGGAAATAGGCTTACAGGTTCCGGAAGCTGAGAGGAAATGTCAACACTGTGGAGAAATGCCCGACAGACCACTGGAACATTATCTAACACAGTGCACAGTTACAAACCCGTTAAGATTTCACCTTCGATTCAACAGAGCAGAGGAAGTTGTTAAACACATATGGCAAAATCTTACTGAAGCGACCATACGAGTCATACATACTCATCCTCCGCCCAAGTAAACCAGAAACAAGCATCACTTAGTGGGCCAGCCAGAGGCTTAGGGCCCGCGCAGGAATATCCCTGCAAAAAAGAAAAGAAAAAAAAAAAAGTTGATAGTGTTCTCTTCTGCCGACAGATGGCATCAGCTGTTATTATTACTTCCGAATTCCCTTTTAACACTGATCTACAAATCCCTTGGCTTATGATAAGGTTTTATACCATTTATGATAAGTATTAGATAACTGGAGTTCCGCAATTACTTTTATTTATCAACTGTTCAGGATATCATCATATAATGTTTGGTTAGGACGTACTGCTCTCGATTGATAAAGATTAAGCCACCCAAGAGGTGGCACGGGCATGAATAGCCCATAAATACTGCTCTCGTAATATTATTCAGGGGGGTGGGGGAACTATCAAGTGAAAGCGCCAAGCCATTACGACTATATAGCACTCGGAAGGGATCAGGATACGGATTTGGGATGGAACGGGGGGAAAGGAATGGTGCCCAACCTCTTGGGCGGTCGGGGATTGAACGCGGACCTGTAGGAAACAAGACCGTCTCTCTACCGTCCAGCCCAAGTAGTTAAGCGTAATATTATTAAACAACAATTTATGCATATAATAACAGCATTTCACACTAAAAATACTTGGATATATTGAAATTTGGTAGTGAATTCCAATCTAGGAATCTCCTATGACTAAACTGTACTCTTTAATCATTTTTATCTACTAACTACTTATTATTCAATTATTAAGTACTTACTATAACAAATAAATTATTTGATTTAATATTTAAATTAAATGATAAAATAATAGGTAATAATAAATAATTGTGTAGGGGGACAGGCAGCCAGTGTATATATACATGTTAGGCTTATACCAAGGTGCCACAAAGGTGCCACAAAGGTGCCAAATTAAAGACTGGGTGCTGCCGGGGCGGGCCCAAGGGCTGCTGGCGGCCCTGGCC
Source organism: Procambarus clarkii (assembly GCF_040958095.1). Lineage (NCBI taxonomy): Eukaryota > Metazoa > Arthropoda > Malacostraca > Decapoda > Cambaridae > Procambarus > Procambarus clarkii. Next base: position 34,554,108 of record NC_091184.1, on the reverse strand, counting down.
AGGCTGAACTTCCGCGCCCTTATAATCACCATTGTTTAATAATCTTCACAGGGAGAAACAACTGTAAATATAGGAATAGTTTATTACAACATACACGGTAAAGAAAACAGCTCGGACACTAAGGAAATAAAGCTGCCGAAAAAACATCAAAGTCCACTTCAAGTTCAAGTATGTTTATTGAGACAATAAAAAATACATCTCAAAGGAAGAGAAGCTTAGGGTATTTCTACCCCCCCCCCTCTACTTCAAGTCCCTCAAGGGGCGCACAAATTCAGTGAGTACAAATACACAAATCACAATACAAGAATCCCATTTAACATAGCAGGTTAAAATAGGAAGCACAGCATATAAGTGTTACAAGTGAGTTACAAGTTACAAGGGAACAAGTGATATATATGTGTGTGTGTGTGCAGAAATAATATTAATAAAACAATGTACATCGTGTAGTGAACTCTATATATCAAAATATATTACTTTGAAACCCATATCATTCACTAAAAAAGATTGGGCTACTATTATTTCAAATTCGCTACTTTTAGACCGTCAGCTTCATCAATCAATCAAGAGGTGTGTAACGCACGGTTATGTTACGTTGTTGGGTTGATTAGATACACAGTTTAGTGAGTTTCATATTTATTTAGTAGTCCTGGATACAGCAGTGTCGTAGACGTTGAGACGAAGCCTGGAGCAGAGCAGAGAGCTGAGTGTGGCCGGAGTCGCGGAGCTCTATGTGGGAGAGCGTTGTAGCTGGATGCGGTCCTAGTCTGCTGCCTGCTCTGTGTCGAAGCTGTAGCGTCTTGAATCGATTAGAACTGCCTATACACCGAGTACTATACACAATCGACTTGAGAATGGTCCAGGACGGACCGAAACGTCGTCGTCCCTTCAACTTCTAGTGTGTGGTCTGGTCAACACCGAGTACTACATTCTTGACTGGAGATTGTACTGGTTTGCTATTCGATTGATTGATTGATGAAGATTAAGCCACCCAAAAGGTGGCACGGGCATGAATAGCCCGTAAGTGGTGGCCCTTTTGAGCCATTACCAGTATCAATAGCTGATACTGGAGATCTGTGGAGGTGCGACTGCACCCTGCGTGACGGGAGATGTCTCCCTTGTGAATGTGTTATGAAGATGAAGCCACCCAAAAGGTGGCACGGGCATGAATAGCCCGTAAGTGGTGGCCCTTTCGAGCCATTACCAGTATCAATAGATGATACTGGAGATATGTGGAGGCGCAACTGCACCCTGCGTGACGGGAGATGTCTCCCGGACCAAGTGGTGACCAAATGGTGATTTACTATTCGATTGATTGATTGATGAAGATTAAGCCACCCAAAAGGTGGCACGGGCATGAATAGCCCGTAAGTGGTTTTAAGCCATTCCCAGTATCAAGAGCTGATACTGGAGATCTGTGGAGGTGCGAATGCACCCTGCATGATGGGAGATGTCTCCCTTGTGAATGTGTTAAGATGAAGATGAAGCCACCCAAAAGGTGGCACGGGCATGAATTGGTAAGTGGTGGCCCTTTTGAGCCATCACCAGTATCAATAGATGATACTGGAGATCTGTGGAGGTGCGACTGCACCCAGCGTGACGGGAGATGTCTCCCGTGAGAATATGTTAAAATGAAGATGAAGCCACCCAAAAGGTGGCACGGGCATGAATAGCCCGTAAGTGGTGGCCCTTTTGAGCCATCACCAGTATCAAGAGCTGATACTGGAGATCTGTGGAGGTGCGACTGCACCCTGCGTGACGGGAAATGTCTCCCATGGATGAGTAGAGATTTACTATTCTCAAATTGCTGGCTTATATACGGTTACTACACCTCACAGTAAGATAGGAGGGTGGAAAAACCGTTACCTGTAAATAGGGATAGGATTATAGCTTGTGTAATTAGTTATGCCATTAAGATGATGAGATAATGGAGCGAGTATAGGTTTACTCGCTACAGGTGGCACGAGCATGAATAGCCCGTAAGTGGTACAATTTTTTGTTCAGTAATTCTTTTTCAGTATTCTGAGGTCGCATTTAATTGCCAAGCTGCTTTCGCGGGGGAGGATACTGCTTGACAGTCTTTATGAGGGTGTCCAGCTGCTGGACACCTTTTTTGACCAGGAGAGTGGCTGTTGGTGACCGGTCCTCAAATTCACTAAATATTAAAATATCAAGGGGTGAAAAATATGATTTTTTTTTAAGGCTCACTCCTCACCTTCTTAATCGCTTTTTCCCTTCTCTCTATCTCCATCTTCTCCCTCCCCGCCCCCTTCTCTCCTCCTCATCACACCTCCCTCGTTAAAGTTGTTAAGAAAACGCTTGAAACTGTAGCCCCTCTCAGAACTTTAGAAAAAGGCAAAGTTGCTCCTAATTTTCAGGAAAGTGGGACAGACAGAAGGTATTAAATTACACACACACTGACAAGTATTCTGTGCAAAGTGCTCGAAAAAGGAATCAGATTGAAAATAACTGAAATGAAGAGGATAAACTTTGTAATGAAACACTTTAGGCTTGTATCGAGCTTCCCCCTCCCCCCCCGCAAGGTGGAACTACTGACCAATGTCAGGATGCCGCCCCCCCCCACAACAGTTGCCTAACTCACATTTCTACCTATTTACTGTTAGGTGAACAGATGCATTAGGTGATAGGTACCGAAACTGCGATCCCAGATAGTGAGTAGGACGAGAGAACACAAGTGGAACCTGGAGACACAAATATTAGGAAATACTCAAATCTTGTACGAACGGTCTTCAAGTGGAATGCACTGAAAGAGGAAGTTTTGGAAACCACCTCCATCTACATCTTTAAGGCCCAGTTTAGACCTTAAAGACTTCTAACGTCAGAACTTCAACGGGTACATCAAGGCAAGCAGGCTGGGCCCCAGGAGCTACAGTCACCACCCCGTAGTCACTGATAGGTAGGAAAGAACATTCCCCCCCCCCCTCTCTCTCTCTCCCTCCCTCACTACCTCCCTCACAGGACACCAACACATTAAAGCGAGGGATATTCACCAACGCTGGCAAACTTAGGATGCTGCTCACTTACACAAGTTAGCCGCGCGCCTCCTTTGTCGCGAGGCAGATTTATCTCAGGCGAGGCAGGTGCAAGCATGTATGAGCGCGGACGAGCGCGTGCTTGCTCACAGTGGGCTACACTAGGCTGTTACGATATATCGTATCGTGTTATTTCATCGCATAAAGGCACGATTATTTAAGTCATACGTTCATTATTACAGGAAGAACGAGGTTAACAACCATGGAGGTCGTTAACGGTCAGCACGGTATGGCTCGTCCGGTGGCGGGAATTTCTGTTAGCCAATCAGAACCACCGGGCGAGGTAACGTGTGCTGGCCGGAGCATGTGGAGAGACAGACATCTACTCCCCTCCATTGAGTCAACAGGCTGTCGTCGCGTTTGGATGTGTGACCAACGGACCCAACTGTTAGTGTGCTCCACCCTCATGAAGGAAGAGGACCTCGAGGCATGGTCGACGTTCTTGAAAGTTATGGAAGATAACAGCTTTGAGATTTAGAGGTCGGCGTGGAGGTAACGCGCTGATTTTCCTGATAGCGGTACAAATTGCAGGAAAGTAGATGATTTATAAGTGGGAAGATCAATCGGACAAGAGACGACCGTAGCATGGTCGTAGTATCTCTCTCTCTATATATATATTTAACTGTACTAGTGTACAATGCACACATATGTATATATATATACATGTAAAATATTGTATATAAGGTGATTAGAGATATATCACAATATATCCATGATGAAGTTTTATACCATCTTATTTTCTTGTCCTTTGTCAGACCTCAGCACAAAGTGTGTCGCACCTGACAACAGGTCCGGCTGAGGCTGACACCTGTTCAGATTCATGTACCCCGTTGTAGTACAACGAAGCATTAGGATAAACATTTAGAATAAACCTAAATTAAATGTGTTGGGTTGTCAACAGTTCGGTCCCAACAAGGCCAATATAGTGGGCTACAATAGGTCCATACAGTGGACTACACCAGGCCCATACATCCACCAACCAGAGGATGTATGCTCAATGTCAAGTGGCAAACATTTGGGACAGATATAAAAGTCGACTCGTATAAAAATATCAATATTGTATTATTAATTAGGACTTGTATAGTGAAGCATACAGCCACACACACTCTTCTGTATGCTCAAGACATAATTGGTCACCTAATAAAGTTTATATCGTTTCGTTAAATATTAATATTCCTTCTAAATCATGCATGTATAACTAACAACCGAAAATTTGTAAGTTAACAAGTCGTGCTATTTACCGCGAGCAGATGACAAACTCGTTTGAAACCATTTCGAAGCTTCACAACCAGCCCGTCCTCCAAACAAAGACTCAAAAGTGATTCCATGCACCCGCCAAACCCCCTGTTTATGAATGAAAAGCGGTTTACACACGACTCACAACTGCTGACGTTCGAACATATCCGGAACAAGTGCTTCACTGACGAATTTTGTTCGAATCACAACGCTGTAAATGCTTCACCCACGTACTACAAATACAAATAATCGCCAACAATACCTTAACACCTAACCTAATCAATGCCTAAATATGCACAATATGCTTATAAAATAATATTTTATATTTGAGAATTCCTATTTTGAACAAAGATCATGTTAAAATTGATGAATGCGTCTTTGGGGTCGACCGCTGGATGGAATGAACTTGGTCTGAGGACGGGTTGCTAAATGCTTCACCCACGTTCTGCAAATACAAATAATAACCAACAGGACCTAACCATCCAAATTAGGCCCTAACTATTCAACGCATTAACGCAAATCATATGTTATTATTGAGAAAATACAAATTCAGAATACGCGCTGCGTTAAAACTGACGAATGCGTCTTCGACGTTGACCGCCGCTTGGACCAGCCTAGCCCGAGGACAAGTGCCGCCAACGCTCCTAGCTCGGAGTGCGAATAATACTGACAATTTGCATATGAAATATTGTGAAAACTCGAGGGAAGACATTTCGGGATGGTGGGTGGGTAGGCACCTTTAAGTTCGTGCCTGGTACTCTGGGCCAAGGAATCCAATATCTGGGAATAGTCTTGCGTTGGTGGGCCGGGCCGACCGCCCAAATTTCCTTTCTTCTGATAAATTGCTGCTCAAGTTGATAATGTAATTGGCGCAGAAGTTGGTACCGCAATTCACTGGACCATTTTCGATGCATTTTCGGGGGTCGGTGTTCCCCAATTGCAGGACGTGGGGCCCCATCGCCGGGGAGCCCCTTTGGGCCGAGGTTCTGTCCTATCCAATCTTTATCACCTTCTCCACCGTCTTCAGTTTCTCTATTCACCTATCCGTTATATATCTATTTCTGTTCTTCTAGACTCTTTGTGCTGCTATTGCCGCTGAAGAATGCTTTAAGGTAGTCGGTAGTACTGGTGTAAATGTCCTTTACTATTATCTTGGTGTTAATAACTGTACTAGGCTTGGGTTTCACAGTTGTATGGTTCGCGCCTCTAAGCCTTCTATCGCCTGGTGTACGAGTGAGGTGCTAGTTATCGTACCTTTGGCACCTGCCTGCCCTATGACGTAAATGTGACGTCATCAACACACCTCCGCCGCTCAGGTCTGACGTCGATTTTCCGTGTTTTATTGAGGGTTGAGTTTGTCTCTTTCCTTTACTGCTGTGTACCGGGATCTTATTGTTTATACACTCTTACACTTCCTTGTAAGACCTTACTTCTCCGCAGTAAATGGAAAGGTAGGTACAACCCTCCACTATAGCCCCTCCACCACAGCTCTCCACCACAACCAAAGCGAGGATAGACATGATAGACTTACAAGAACGGACTCTGGCAGAAAAGAAAGAGTAGTTGTGGAGTGAACCCAGTTAAGACTTACTGTTGTGGCGGTAGTTTCACTCAAGAGATGAGTGACGCTGCCCAATGCCGTCCCTATTGCGGTAGTTTCACTCGCAGGAGGAGTGACGCTGCGCAATAAACTCCCCCCTTTGGGGGGGGGGGGGAATAAAAAAAGACAAATACGAGTATGTGGCACCTGCAGAGGGCGTTGTTATCAGGCTAGAATTGCCTGATCAAGTTCCCAATTAGTGTCGACAGATGGCGACAGTTTGTAATGTTGATACAAGTTTCCTTAAGTATCCCCTTTCCTCCCTGGGCTCTTGGCGGGAGCTCTTCGGGGACCCGGCTATTTGCATCCAGGGAGTAGGCTTCTTAACACTATTATAGGCGTTTTGCAATTGTTTTCCTTTGAGATTCAGCTATTAACCTCCTGTTAGGCCTCAGGGGGGTGTGTTTCAGGGCACGGGAAGCATGTAGGATAGCCTGGCACTGTTGCTACAAGCCCGTTCTCTTTATTCGCCACAACGTACAAAATATAGAGTGCTAACCTAACCAGAAACGTACGAACACAAGCCACCCAACCTAACCTAACGGTGCGAAGAACACGCAGATAATCACGAGCCGCTGTTCTTCATAGTACATTGCATTTTGTACGTTAGGGACCATAACGTAGAAAATGAGACGTAATAATTGAAAGTAAGGAGGGTTGGTGAGGGGAGTTGTTGTTGTTAAAGATTCGCTACTTGGAATAAAAAGTTCCAAGTGACACGGGCTATGGTGAGCCCGTAGAAAGTTATGGGAGAAGCTGAAGTGCGGGACTTTGGACACTGGGTCCTGATGACTGCCTCCTGCCGCTATCCAAGTATACAACCAATCCCTTGTTTCCTACTTAACTGCTGAATTGATTCGTGTGCTATATTTCTGTTTTGTTTTGCATATTGATTAGTGGAGTTTAGGTAGTCTGGTCACGCGTCTCGATTCCCAGAGGAGCCCAGGATTACATCAGTTATAAGTCCGGTGCTTTCAGGTAAAAACCGTCCCCGTGGTGTAGTGGTAAGACACTCGCCTCGCATTCCACGAGCGCTTTGTCCTGGGTTCGTATCCTGGCCGGGGAGGATTGACTGGGCGCCAATCCTTAACTGTAGCCTCTGTTTAGCCAACAGTAAAATGGGTACCTGGTTGTTAAACGATTTGGTGGGTCGTATTCCGGGGAATATTAGGATTAAGGACTTGCCCGAAACGCTACGCGTACTAGTGGCTGTACAAGAATGTAACAACTCTTGTATATATAAATACAAATTTTAATGAACAGTACCGTTAACGTATATCGCCTAATTATACCTAACTGATATATATTTCATCTCAAGCCTTGGTATATATGAGGACGATGAGGATCATAGTATATATATATACCGATGTATAACGAAATTAGACAGTAGAAATTGGCCCTATTGAGTTGGACAAACCGAAAAACTATTTTCTACTCATGTTGCAAAGACAAACTAAACTACCTAACTAGGTAACTAACCTTACCTAACCTCCTTAGGCCTAATACACGCTATCTGAGGCCGAATATAGTACATATGTGTGCTATACTAGGCCGAGGAATATTTAAATTATTTTTTTAGCTTCATTATTTCCGACTATAAAGTGAATAGTACAAAGTTCAACTATCTAATTGCTTGGAACGTCAATCCTTGTACTATGGTGGCCATAGTTACAAAAACTACTATCTAAATAGGAGAATGGGTTGCGCGATATCCATACAACCTGGAACTTAAATACTTAAACCTTAAGCGCCTCTTAGCGAGCTCTAGTATTTATTTCATATTCCAAGAGTGCCACTTAACCAAAGCTGAAACGCCTTGCAAATTGAGAGTCCTAAACTGTGGAATGACTTGTCAAATGAGATTAAAAGCTGTTCCAGTTTAAAAGCAATAAGAAATATCTAATTAACATTAGGAAACAAATTTCACTTACATATCTTCATCTTAAATATACCATTTTTGTATTTTAACTATTACTGTAAATATTAAACCCTGCATCAATAGTGTTAATTATACATTATTAATAAAGTGATCAAAGCCTTTCACCGTTTAAGTATCACTTATATAGAATATACCATTTGCTAAATTTCTTGAACAATGTATATATATGTTAGTTGACTTTTCGGTCAGTATTAAGTGTTTGCCGCATTAAACCTGTATCTTTCGTTATGCTCGAAGCGCTCTGCGAACGAGTGACTTGTTGACTATGAATAAACCAGTTGATGTTATGTAGATTTGTGAATAAATTAGTATAAACACAAAATTATTATTCAATGTTCCTAAGGAACAAGTGCTGGGACGATGTGTGTGCACGCTTATATCAGTGCCAGGAATACTGGACTATATGTCCCCTGGTGGGCCTCTTGGACAAAATCCCCCCCCTGGTGGGCCTCTTGGACAAAATCCCCCCCTGGTGGGCCTCCTGGACTATATCTCCCTCCGGGGTCATTATCCCCCTCCCCAGCCTCTCCCCCCTAGTTCTCCAAGCCCCATCACTAGCTCCCCCTGGGGGCATCTCTGGGTTGCCGAAATCATCCTAAAGTCTCTGCTGCCACAGACGCCCTCTGACTCCGACGCCCTCTGCCACAGACGCCCTCTGACATCGACGCCCTCTGACACCGACGCCCTCTGCGCCCTCTGACACCGACGCCCTCTGCCACAGACGCCCTCTGTCACCGACGCCCTCTGACACCGACGCCGTCTACCACCGACGCCCTCTACCACAGACGCCCTCTGCTACTGATTCATCACGCTTTACATTCTTGTCAATAATTCAGTGTAAAATATTCCCTGTTACATTATACTAATTATAAAAATATTCGGGTCAATTATACGTTTATGTATGGTAAATGTTCTGTACAAAATAAGTATATATAACCATCTAAAACTGTGTATATTCACCGTACTTTATAACAATACTGTTGGAAAACATTGCATAAATTAATTATACTTTTGTATAATTGCAAATTAGTTTGGGTAAAAGTGGATAAATCTCACTTTTCTGATTATAGTCAAAATGTGTATAATTACGATTAAATTTACTACCAATTTAAAAAAATGTGTTTTTGTGTTATAAATTTTTATTTCGCAGTTGTAGAAACCGTTTGGGCACATTGAGGCAAATCCTGGTGTTTAGGTCGTAATTCGTTATAAAAAGAGTGTATGTTAAGACCGCCAGCTTGGCACCTCGCCTGCCATGCTGTCCTCTATGCTGTACTCATGCTGTACACATGGTGTACACATACAGTATTCATACACTCACACACTATAATTACCACTACTAAATTACCACACAAAACACGCTCCAAAGCATACATCATACTTCCCTACCACAGCATACAGCATACCTCTCCCACGGCAGCATACAGCATATCTCCCCACCACAGCATACAGCATACCTCTCCCACGGCAGCATACTTCCCTACCACAGCATACAGCATACCTCTCCCACGGCAGCATACTTCCCTACCACAGCATACTGCATACTTCTCCCACGGCAGCATACAGCATACTTCCCTACCACAGCATACAGCATACCTCTCCCACGGCAGCATACAGCATACCTCCCCACCACCCTGGCCTACTCCAGAGGCCGCCAGAGTCGGGGAGATGGTCTGATAGTCCTGGTTAATTTCCTGTGAGGAACGCGGGAGAAAGGGAAGGAAGAGCCGCTATCTTGTACGGACGAGGGAGAGAGAGAGAGAATATGAGAGAATGAGAAAGAATGAGAGAGAGAATGAGGTAGACGAGAGGAATATATACCTTTACACCTCAATTTCTGTAAACTCCTTTCACCACCACTACCACTACTACCACCACTACCACCTCACACTACCACCACTACCACCTCATAGTCTCCTCAACCACCTCACCACCGGAAACATTCCCTTTAACCCAGGACGACGCGTGATTGGTCAGGGCGGCTATGACGTCATCCAGCCAAGCAATTGCGTCACTCACCCTCCCCCCATAACATAGAAGTCCGCAGTGCGCTCTCTCTCTCTCCCTCTCTCTGTCTCTCTGTGTCTGTCTGTCTCTCTCTCTCTCTCTCTCTCTCTCTCTCTCTCTCTCTCTCTCTCTCTCTCTCTCTCTCTCTCTCTCTCTCTCTGTCTCTCTTTCTCTCTCTCTCTCTCTCTCTCTCTCTCTGTGTGTCTCTGTGTCTGTCTCTCTGTCTCTGTCTCTGTCTCTGTCTCTCTCTGTCTCTCTCTCTCTCTCTCTGTCTCTCTGTCTCTCTGTCTCTCTGTTTCTCTGTGTCTGTCTGTCTCTCTCTCTCTCTCTGTGATTCGGATCTATGTCTGGACATCAGAAGTGATCACGACATGTGTTTTAAACAACTGTGGTGTCTAGCATCACCTCATGTCTGCTTCACACAGATGTTTACCGTGCACACGTCTTGTCTCGTTAGCGAAGATGTATCGCCTGGTTCAAGGAAATGTTGTATTCAAGGATTTTTTGAGGGGAGAATAGTGGTTGTGGGGAGTGGTTGTTGTGGTGGGGGGATGGTGGTTACTCGGGGGTGGTGGTAGTGGAAATAGATGGGGCAGTGGAGGAGTGCTGGTTCCCTTCCTCAATACTCTGTTCGGTAATACTCTGCTTCACTGAGCACAATATTCGTCTCACTCTCTCCGCTTCCATCCCTTCTCTTCCTACTCTCCCTCCTCTTCCTACTCTCCCTCCCCTCCATCTACCCTCCTCCTCCTCCCCCCTCTCCTTCTGCCCTCTGCCTCTCCCTCCCACCTACTCCCTCCAGCACCAGGAGTAGGCACCCGAGCCTGACTGACCGTCGCACTAACTCTTGGCCAAAAGAAAGGACGCCTGACCTATACTCACAGTGTGTACGTGACCTCTGTGTATGACTAGGTGTGTGTGTGTGTGTGTGTGTGTGTGTGTGTGTGTGTGTGTGTGTGTGTGTGTGTGTGTGTGTGTGTGTGTGTGTGTGTGTGTGTAAGGTAGCCAGATTAAGCTGTACCTCAGCCAGTACAGGAGGGGAAGGTGATGGTAGTGAAAATTAGTGGTGGTGGTGATGGTAGTGGTAGCAGCGATGGTTGATGATAGTGGTGATGGTGGTAGTAATAGTGGTGGTGGATATATATATATCTATGTTCCCGCTTCAGGTGAGTAATCTATAAGTGATTATAAATGACCGTCTTCCATTCTATACATGAACAAATCTATATATCATTCTTTATCTATATATCCATATATATGTAATTCTATATATCTTTGCCTTGAAGCCCGAAGGTATCTTTCGGGCTTCATTTCTGGAAAGTAGAAACTAAGAATTACCAGAAGAAGAAGAAGTTAAATTAAAAGAACAACTAAGTCAAATTAATCCGGAGGTCTTATTTAAGTATTTTCCAGAATACTGAAGAAATGTAAAGAGCAACTTAGTAAATCCTTAACCAAGTGCATTCAATAAATTAGAGTTGGTCGTTATTCCGGAATTGTGGAGGACTGCAAGTGTAATCTCAATATTTAACAAGAGGAATAACTTGCTTGTATGAAAGTCTAACTTAATTACATTTGCGTTAATTAATTCTGGAGAGAATACTTGCGGTAGTAATTGCAAAGACAATTCCTACTCATCGTTAACAAAGTTGAATAAAACTATTAAAAACTATTCATTTACAAATAAAATTAAACAATTATTCATTCACAAAAATATTGATAAATTTACTTTTATTCTTTTTTTTTAGTAAAGCATCAGACAGTGGTAAATATTACATTATTTTAAGCCTAGAATATAGTAAGTTATTTTTGTTGATACAGAAGGCACAAGGTACAAAAGGTACATAGGATCACATGTAGAGGTGTAACCAAGGAACCTTATTAACCTGGGATCAGGTTAGGGTTGTCACACAGGAAACAGAGCGTCAGATGAAACTATATTAAACTGAAGTGGGAAGTTTGACCCTTGTGGAGTGCCTCAGGGCTGTGTCATGGCACCTCTATCGTTGATTGTATACATAAATGATCTAGATACTGGAATGAACAGCAACATTACTAAATATGCTTATGACACTAAAATAGGGCGGGTTATTAACTTAGATTCAAACATGCTGCAGTTAGATCTAATAGGACAAAATTAACTGAAAACTGACATATACTGATTTATAAGTCTACAGAAAGACACTCCAGGAACAAAATATCGGTTAAGCAATTTCTAAATTGCTAAATCTGACTGTAAAAAATCAATTAAAACCGCAAAAATAGTGTTCAAATGTTATTAAACGAAATGCTAATAGAATATTAGAATTTATTCTAATATTTATAACTAGAATTTATATATCAATGCGTTAGTTATGACTCGTAGAATGATATATATACACAGGCGTACTCTAGATAGTCGTACTCTAGATACTCAAAATACGGTAGAATGGATTGAAATTATCTAGTGTCATTAAAAACCTTTCATATGAAGATAATCTGAGTACGCACTTGAAGAGAACAAAGAGGGAGTGGGTTTAACAAGGTGGCCATAAACTGTGTTTAGGAACATAAACCCAATTTAGAACACACAGCAATGGTTTCAAATCGGATCATTTTCTTTAAGCAAGAAACAAAGTTGCAGGCGATGAGTCACAATAACGTGGCTAAAGTAAGTTGACCAGACCACACACTAGAAGGTGAAGGGACGACGACGTTTCGGTCCGTCCTGGACCTCATCACAATCGACTTGAGAATGGTCCAGGACGGACCGAAACGTCGTTGTCCCTTCACCTTCAAGTGTGTGGTCTGGTCAAAGAAACAATTTTATTGTTTTTAAATAGGGTTGTAGATCTATGTAACAAGTTACCAAACATTCATCAATGATGCAAACTGGAATTGGATGGATATTAATAGGATCAGCCTCGCATGAGCCTATGGGATTTATTCAGATCCACATATTCTTATATTATTTCTATGGAAGCCTGATGTTGTATCTTTGAGAGTAAGTAAAAAATCTATGTTTTTTCTAGATTTCTCTTAAGTGTATTTCTTTGCTAGAAGTCTCTAAGTATACATGTTTGTCTCGTAGCCTTAAATTTAAGTTTATGTATTAATCTGGATTCCTTTTAATATGATTCTCTGGATTATTTTTGTTGTTGTTTTTTTGGAATGTCTTTTTTGATCTTTGTATCTGTCTCAGTCTGGCTGCTTCTAGGTATCTGTGTTTCTGGGAGCCTCAATCTGTCTTTGTCTGGAATATGTACTTGTCTTTCTGTGGAAGCTGATTTTTCTTGTCTGAAAACTATCTCTCTTTGTTTGGAACCCTTCAACTATGTGTTTTACTGGAAACCGCAATGTATGCCTGAAATCCTAAATCTGTCTATCTTGGAAGCCTCTCTATCAAAGCCTTTAAATATCTTTGTCTGGAAGCCGCTAAGTATAGCGGTGAAAGACTCAAAATAGCTGCCATTGTCTGAAAGTCAATGTTTGGAAACCCTCTTTGCACCAGCCTTTGTCCTCGAGGTCTTTAGCGTATTTGTCCGCAAGGCTTTCTGGATCAATGCGCTTGGATACGCGTGAGTATTTTATGTCCATGTGTCCAGCTGTGTCACTGTTCTGAGCTTTACTCCAACCCACATTATTCAATTTCATTATTTTGTTTTTTGTCTGGCATTGGACACGACTGTGATTAAGAGGCTTTCATCCCATTAGTTGTTTTTAACAATATTTAGGATCTGCCTGGAAAGTTGGTCGTTTAGTTCCCAGGACGAACCGATCTGTTCCCAGGACAGATATTTATAAATACAACATTTTGTTTTTGTCATTAATGCTCGGATTAGCAATATTTTTGTACGAAATTAATGGATTTTATTTCAGCTTTCATCCCAAAGCGATTTATTATTGCGTAGGTTAGCTGGGTGATAAATATAGCATTGGAGCAGGAAGGGTCGAGGGGACTGCGTTTCCCCTTGGCGGGGAAAAAAGCTTATTGCGTAGTATTGTATACGCAATCGATAGGTTTTCCCTGGCAGCGTTGCCGCGCGTCTGGCAGCAGCGTCGTGGCGGTAGTATTCGCTGCACAACACGAGGAAGCCAGTCAGTCTGACGGACAACACGGGGGAGGTGTACGCCAAGTTCTCCTCAATTTCTTGACGGAACGGTGTTCTTTATCCACCCGGTGGCACTGATGTGCTCTTGGATAGTAATAAAGGAAACTGACTTTCAACATCGGTGTCTCAGGTACACTAGCAGAGACCCATAATAAAGAAACTACCATGTGTAGTTTAGAGTCTACCTCACCCACTGAATTTTCCTGTGGCTGTTCAACTTAGTGTGCAAACCGAGCACACGCACATTGCACGGTGGCGAGTGATAATTGAGTGCGTGTGCATTAGGGAGTGCATAATGAGTGTGGTTGTGTCGGATCTCGGCACGTGATACCATGGGCCAGTGTCTGTACTGCTCGAGGACAACTATGGCCAATATGGACACTCCGGAGGAGAAGGAGTCTCTCACCCTCCCTGTAGAGTCCGGTGGCAAGTCCCCGCTTTCCTGTACCAGGCAGCTGAGCGCCGACTCTGCTGTGGACTCTGGCCACAGCAGCGGCGACGAGGCCCGCTGTGGCGGCGGCGGCTGCTGTCTTGACGGACAGGGAAGAAGCAGCCACAGCAGTGAGTCTTCAGGAAAGTTCAGTGCCAGAGACTCGATCGGGAGCTGCGGGGAGGGCGAGAGGCCGCAGGCGGCCCCAGGGCGGACGGAGGAGTGTGCGGGGGACATGCCCGTCTTCTCCGAGGAGGGGGAAGACCTCGACGACAACGGCGTCTTCACCCAAGGCGACGACCAAGGCGGGGACTCCCTACACCCCCTCCAGGACGTCTGCCTCGCTAGGAAAATTTCCAGAGGGTCATCCAGAGGCTCCCGAGGCTCCAGCAGCAGCGAGAGAGGCTCCTTCAGCTCTGTCACGTCCGTCACTGCTATCCTCAAGGCCAGGCTGGGCCGGTCCTCGTCCCTCGTCCCTCAGCGAGACCAACTCGAGGCCGAGGTGCTCAGCACGTGCTCCTCCGCGCCCCCAGAAACCTCCCTGCGCCCCCACCGCACAGTCTCCCTCCGTCTCCCCCGCAGCCGCCGCCCCCCGCACGAGTCCGACACCAACCTCCCCACCATCTACGTCGACGACTCCCCCCAGCAGAGTCACCCCCGCAAGTCGTCCATCCGCCGGGCGCTGTCCCTCCTCAGCATGAACACTCTCCTGCGTCGCGAGGCGGACCGGGCCTCCCCGAACCGGAAAGAGCAGAAGCCGGTGCAGAAGATCCTGCGGCAGCCGCGGCGGCGTCACAACACGGTGCGGGGGCTGAGCGGTCTGGCCATCGACAGGTCTAACCAGTGCGGGGGTCTAGCGTGCGGGGGTCTGGCGTGCGGGGGTCTGCAGCGGGCACACACACTCTACTACCCCACCGCCACCAGCCTCAGGCACGCCACCGCTTACAGGGCCAAGAGTGCCGCCATCTGAGACTCGCGTGTACGCTCGCTGTGTCACGTTTGTCGCATCTTCCCAGCTGAAGCAAGCATGATCGCCAGCTGGGACAATCAAGGTCACCAGCTGGGACAATCAAGGTCACCAGCTGGGACAATCAAGGTCACCAGCTGGGACAATCAAGGTCACCAGCTGGGACAATCAAGGTCACCAGCTGGGACAATCAAGGTCACCAGCTGGGACAATCAAGGTCACCAACATAACAACGGAGAATATGCGTGTGAATATACATATAGTAAAAAATATTAATTAATTTAAGCATTTCCTTTAGAACAAAAGCAGTTAGAATATGTATAGACGAAATAATTGCTTTCATTATAATAACAATATTGCTGATCCCGCTACTAACAGAAACGTAAAAGGAATACAAATATATACTTCGGCAGTTCAAGCCAATTGTTCCAAAATGTTCACACTTTCGCCGACCGTAATCCAAACTTTAAGTGGATCCTCTTGAACTCTCCAAAAAAAAAAACATTTTAAGAGGTTTGGTGCTTTATAAGTTAAGTGAACCGGCAGATTTTAGACGCCCTTCTTAGCTGCTTTAGTTACGAAGAACACAAACTGAGAGAGTCTCCCCTTGCACTAGACTCACGGGTCTACGTGCTCTATTGTTTGCGTACGGACGCAGTAGGGCGGCGGAGCCTCATCGGATTAAATCTTCAGGTTAAGTTATGAATTATATAACGGAAGGTCAAGCGTTGACGACGTCACTCCAGAGCAGTTATTGTATTTGCACCAGCTTCGTGGTAGATCTATTAGGGAGCACTTGTTAAAACTGGGATGCAAAGTGTTACTGATCTGATACATTGGTTTATATGATTGTCGACCTAGTTGCAATTAGGCCGATGCCTAGGCTATAAATAGCACCCTATTTAAAGCTCGTTTGGCTGGCTGATAATGCGGGTTAAACTGGTACTTCCTGAAGTACATATGTTATACATAAACATCCCATTATGAATGAAATTGTCTTCAAAGAATGAAAGAGAATGTGATAACGTTTTTGAACGTTTTATTGTAAATTTCCACGACCAATCCAGGGACAACGAGGCATAGTAATCTGAGCCGGATCTAACTGTGTCTGAACCCCTAGGCTAAAACAGCTAAATGGGCCCCTAACCTTTGGTCAGTGCGGTGGATATTTTAGAGTTAAACACAAACGTGTAGAGAGCCGGAGAGCCCCCCTGGTGCTGGTGGATCCTTGGCCATGGCTGACTTGGCCTATTAGGGGATCCGGCCCTAATAATAATCTAGGATTTCTGAACCTGTTCCGAACCTGTTGGTGGACAGTTTTTACTATTAAGGCGACATTAGTCACTGACTAAAGTACGGCAGCAATATACTTGTATTAGTTTATATATAATTTATATAGGGACCTTATTTTATATATTAAAAAAATTGAAAAGGGTGTTTAAAAATTATGCATCTCAGTATAAGTATTATAAAGTCATCTAACGGTGTGCATAATTTTGAAAACCCTGCATATTATTTCATAATACTTGTATACACATACAGGGACACTTTACAAGAATATATAATTACCTAAGTTAGCCATGGCCTTCCCGATGATCAACCCCAACACATCTAAGACATTTTTGCGCCTCAAGTTAATAGATCAACCCTTATTAACCCGTACTGAGATGCTACCCGGAGTTTGTTAGTTGTGTGAGACAATTGTCTGCCAGGAGAGTGCCTCAGATAGAACTCGTGAATCGGAACTGGGGATTTGGAGGTGGTAGGGAAGAGGTCACTGCTGTCCCCCTCACAGCTTTGCGTTGACTCTTAAACACGTGACATCCTGAAGGTCACGTCCACAGGAACTATACCTGTTTTAAGTGTTTTGTAATTGGCTATTGTACATGAAGCCAATGGATGCTTCACTGGGTGATGTAGTGTATGCTTGCACTGGTGTGTGTGTGTGTGTGTGTGTGTGTGTGTGTGTGTGTGTGTGTGTGTGTGTGTGTGTGTGTGTGTGTGTGTGTGTGGACGTATTTGTGTGGACGTTGAAAAAATGGGTATTTCTGACAGGGCAAAAGGTACATTCCGGCAGAATACTGCAACATTGAATCACGCTGTTATCAACGAAACTGGCTGCTTTTGTAAGGAAATAACTTATTTGTCATTCACAGTTAAATGCTATTGCAAGCATGCATTTTTTTCTAACTCATTCAAAATGTTCATTAACTCTTGCATGTCAAAACAGGCTTTGACTAACATTTAATTTTGAAGAAGGCAATTACGAAACATTGCAATAATATATTGATAGTTGCAATAATACGTATTTAATCTATGTTTAACTCTGTAATATACGCCTGTATTAGTGCCTGGGTCCGAGCACTCTGGCCTGCTCCTCCGAGCATATCCTCAAATCTAAGCTTCTGTAACATACATTGTATATCTACCTGTATATTGCCTTTTATCAAATATGTACAGTGTTATTTTTTCACTATTAATAAAGTAATTCGATTACATCGATTGTGTTTCTCCCGGATGATAATTAGTGAACATGCTCGCTCGCACACATACAAAATATGTACATGTAAGTGAATACACCCACCCACCCACACACACACTAGACCATATTTTAAACTACAAATCTTACGAAGAATGGGGATTGGGAGCTGGCGCTCTAAAATGCATAACACATCTAAGTACACACACACACTCATTGCTTCGTAAGTTTCAGTGTTATGTTTGGTATTATAATAAAAAAAATAATATATGCTATATATTATTTTGTCATTGACTTGGGTCATTATTGATTAAACGCGGACGCATTAAATGTGAAACAACCTCTGTACGCAAACCAGGAATGAATGTCCACAAAAAGGAAGTTATGTAACCATCTGCTCCCCAATCATATGTTTAATCCTCCCTTATCTAGTATGACAACATTTTGTGATATTACTAAAGCTAATGTTTTTATTAATACACGAGGTACATCTGCATTAGTGGAGCTGCCCTAGACTATATGAAGTGGAGTACAGTGTGTCAAAAAAGCTAATCAAGTGATGCTAAAAAATCCCCACTAAAGATAAATATTACCAAGCCAAGTAAAAGTCTACGGGGTTCGCTACCCGGGGTTCACTATCTATCGCCTTCTGGTTTGTGAGGCATGTTTAAGGCCTGTACACTATGCATATTGAGCTCCATATAAAAGTTCGCTCATGCATATTAATTTTTTTAGAGTGAAGAAGATTATTTACGCCAGTTTCGAAAACTATGGACCGTGTATTAGGGCTTCTATCCCTCTGAATAGTGTTCCAGCATCTTGGTTTAATTGGAAGAGGAGTTCTCCAAAGGTCATCTTCGTTCGAGGTGAAGAAAAAGAAAGAAATAACTGGAGAATGTATTCCACTTATTATAAAATTTACACAACGTTTCGAACCTACATGGTTCATTCTCAAGTGATAAGAAAATACAGTGTTAGATTTATACCAGTAATAGGTCAGGGCAAGACAAGTAGATCTATACAAATGGGACAAGAATAAAGGAAAAGGTAAGGCGTAAAAGAAAAAAAGGTGAAAATAGGGGACGAAGCACATACAAAGATTAATCAGGTGTAGTGGGCGTAGCATGTTGGGCAGTGTCTTCTATGTTGGCATCTTCATGTTCCGGTCTTGTCCTTACTCTCATGGTGGGTAGAGTAAATAGTTCCGTAATTTGGGTGTTCATGGTAGGTTGTTCTATTTTTATGTGGATTGCTTCAAGAATTTGTAATCTTCTTACATCTTGGGTTTTGTCTATTATACAAGTGTTTTTATTCGACATTTCCCTTGTTAGGGTGATGTCATGGGCTTGTCTCATGCAAATTTTTTGGGGCACCTAATTGAAGATGAATTTTAGGTGAATTTCTATTTTATTTAAAAAACAGCAAAGGTGCGCGTGTCTGCCACAAATGGCCTGGCAACACGAGTAACGTCTGCCTCGTGAATTTCAGATTACTGAAACCTCACTGGCTTTAGGTCGCCGCCAGCCACTGAAAGGGCAGTGACCCGCATCTTGAGACGCCCTGGTTTAAGGTACATGTGCTTGGGCTGTCGCCTGAACGGGTAAATAGATTCGTGAATACTCCCGCTGGTCTCCTGCGTTGCTCCCAGCCATTGACTTTTGCTTTTCATTCCAAGATATCTTTTTCCACTAGTTTGTCTTGAGCTAAAGGTTTTCCATCGGGTGCTACTGACATGTAGCTTCGCGTAGGAGATAAGAAGTACATTAGCAGTACCGTTGATCATTGGGAAGAAAGCTGACGTATCTGCCACTTAATTTTGTGTTTGCTTGTCCATTTAAAACTTAATCTTGGATAAATACGAGGCAATAGGACAAATATAAGGACTTTAGTGCTTATTCAAACTTCATATTGATGTATCCCTTTGGACTTCTATCATAATGGAAACAATTTCTTCAAAGCATCTACAAATTAGTTGATAAAGTTCTTAAGTTTGAGAGACTCATGACTAACAGGTCTGATCTTTTCCTCCCACTTCAGTATGTTAGACTTAAAGGTTCAATGCAAGTTCAATTAACCCCTTTCAATCAATTCAAGGGGTTCAATTAACCCCTTTCAATGCATGAAAGGGGGTTAACTGCTTGAAGAAAGACTTCACCCCATAGGGTTTAAATGCATGGAACCACCTACCCGCCGAAGCTGTCGGCACGATTTACCGTTTATTCCAGATTATTTGTATAATAGAGGAATTAAGTTGTCTCAACGGGGACAGGAGAAGGTGGCCCTCTAGGTAATCCTGACATGCACACATGAATTTACCAGTCTTAATCCATCCACCAGAAGGGGGCGAGTAATAACCAAAGACACCAAGCCGGGAAGAGAAAACACAACTCTTGGATATCCTAAAGGAACGATGCCAATATTGGAACATAAGTCGAGCGATATTAGTTATCCGACTCGCCAGCCATTTTATCTCGGCCCCGGAAGAATATTTATTTCTAGAGTATTTGGCATCACCAGCAGAGCTATTCTGAACAAGATTGTTATCCATACAGAGAGCCACCAGCTGTTAGCTGCATGAAGATCACAATCTGTCTGCATGAGCTGCACGAAGATCACAATCTGTCTGCATGAGCTGCATGAAGATCACAATATGTCTGCATGAAGATCACAATCTGTCTGCATGCATTGCTTACAGACTGGACATCCGGCCCAAGACTGGATGATTTAATGTAATTGAAAAGGAATAGACTAGTCCCAAAACAGAGGTAGGACTTAACCTCAGCAAGCACAACTTGGCAAGAACAGAATCCTGAGGGTGATCTGGGTACTCGCAGACTAGGTCCTGTAGCACACTCGCGCACCTTTCCATCCCTCCAGACCCACAAGCAAGTATTTAACCAGATCAGTTCAATGTAATTAAGGTATAACTGGGAACCAAGCCTCTGTAAGCCAGCCTCCTGTTTCTCTACAGACCTGTGCAACCTTTTTGGTTACAGTTTGCCTACTTGTAGAGATAATGGGTGGTTTTATAGCCCCTTTTTGAAAGTTCAGAAGACTAGGTTAACACTAGTAGGGTTGTCCTACCGAGGGAGTAGACTTTGTACTGTCAAGTGCGCTTACCAGACATGTCAAGCGTCAGTAGCATTACCAAATACAAGTTACGAAGATGTTGTATGAAGACGAGCAAGTCAGTCTAGTTTGGAACTAGATTCTGGGGGCATATGACCACCAAACTATACCCGATCAACCGGGCTGTGGGTTCAGGATAGCAGCATCACCTAACAACATAGTCAGACCGGGCCGCGAGAACATTGTGCCCAGCTGTACAAATCACGTTTAATTAAATAAGTAATTATCAATAGAAGGCACCAAACCGGGATTTTAATTAAATAAGAATTATTCATGACTGTGCATTGAGCTCCTGGCTGTCTGGGTTCGAATCCTTCTGGGGTGTGGAGTTTTCAGTTGCATATATATATATATATATATATATATATATATATATATATATATATATATATATATATATATATATATATATATATATATATATATATATATATATATATATATATATATATATATATATATATATATGTATGTCGTACCTAGTAGCCAGAACTCACTTCTCAGCCTACTATGCAAGGCCCGATTTGCCTAATAAGCCTAGTTTTCATGAATTAATGTTTTTTCGACTACCTAACCTACCTAACCTAACCTAACGTTTTCGGCTACCTAACCTAACCTAACCTATAAAGATAGGTTAGGTTAGGTTAGGTAGGGTTGGTTAGGTTCCGTCATATATCTACGTTAATTTTAACTCCAATAAAAAAAAATGACCTCATACATAATGAAATGGGTAGCTTTATCATTTCATAAGAAAAAAATTAGAGAAAATATATTAATTCAGTAAAACTTGGCTTATTAGGCAAATCGGGCCTCGCATAGTAGGCTGAGAAGTGAGTTCTGGCTACTAGGTACGACATATATATATATATATATATATATATATATATATATATATATATATATATATATATATATATATATATATATATATATATATATACACACATATATATATATATATATATATATATATATATATATATATATATATATATATATATATATATGTATATATATATATATATATATCCACATGTTTCCAGTTACGTATACTATATACAACTATATATATAATTATTTAACAATATACTTATATATCTCATTAGATTCTACAATCACTTTAATTGGCGTCGTTGTTTCCACTAATTTTGTTGCGTCAGTAACGACCAGAAAATCTCTTGTAAAGCTGAAACGTCGTCTGAGGTGTGTGTGTGTGTGATCTCTTTATCTTGTAAGGAGGTCGAGAAAAGATCTGAGCGGCAGCTTAATTAAGCTTAAAGGCAGCACTGAGAAAGTCCAAGCGCAAGGAGCATGAAAGCAAATGGTTGTGAAAAAAAACCTCGTGGATTCTTTGGTCACCCGAGCATAAAATAGCTTTGACCTTCAAAATATTGGGATACAAATCACCCTCATGCAAGGAAAAACACATATAGGAAGACATTTGTTAACTTGACATAACTGGTATTAAAGGAAAGAAATTTTCTCACAAACACATACACACACACACACACACACAGGACAACAGGATCAGATGCAACAGAGCTAGGAACGATTACATTAACATAAGAAGAGCATCGGAATGAAATTATGAGAACGATATTGCGATCAAAGCGAAAAAGCAACCTAAATTACTACACAGCCATATAAGAAGAAAAATGTCGGTGAACGACTAAGTGACAAGACTAAAGAAAACAGAGGGAGCATATATAGAAAGTGACAAGGAAATC
The DNA here is from genome assembly GCF_040958095.1 of Procambarus clarkii. Classification (NCBI taxonomy): domain Eukaryota; kingdom Metazoa; phylum Arthropoda; class Malacostraca; order Decapoda; family Cambaridae; genus Procambarus; species Procambarus clarkii. The sequence continues at coordinate 34,531,453 of NC_091184.1, read as the reverse complement.
TGCGAGGCACTGAATGCAAGTTTCCATGGAGTGTTCACAACCGAGCCTGAGCAGCTCCCATTGTTAGAAGAGATTATCCTAGACGGAAGACTATCAGATATAGAGGTGACAGCAGAGAAGGTAATGAAACAGTTGACAACACTGGATGCAACTAAAGCAGTTGGACCAGACAAAGTATCACCGTGGATACTAAAAGAGGCAGCGCAGGCCCTCAGCGTGCCTCTGGTAATGATCTTTAATGAGTCACTTATGTCGGGAGAATTACCCAATTGGTGGAAGAAGGCAAATGTTGTACCGATTTTCAGGAAAGGTGATAGGGAGGAGGCACTTAACTATAGACCCGTATCACTGACAAGCAGCCCCTATAAAATACTTCAAAGAATAATTAGGGTATGACTGATTGCACCCCTAGAGATCATTAGGTTTGTGAACAAGCACCAACATGGGTTCTGGAAAGCGAAATCATGCCTAACAAACCTTTTGGAATTCTATGACAAAATAACAAGGATAAGGCAGGACAGAGAAGGTTGGGCAGACCGCATATTTCTGGACTGCCAAAAAGCCTTTGATACAGTACCGCACATGAGACTGCTATACAAACTTGAGAGGCAGGCGGGAGTGAGCGGAAAGGCCCTAGCATGGGTAAGGAACTACCTAACAGGAAGGAGCCAGAGAGTTACGGTAAGGGGCGAGAAGTCGGACTGGCGAACAGTAACGAGCGGTGTACCTCAAGGATCGGTGCTGGGACTAATTCTATTTCTAGTATATGTTAACGACATGTTTACAGGAGTAGAATCCTACATGTCGATGTTCGCGGATGATGCAAAGTTGACGAGAAGAGTTGTGACAGATGAGGATTGCAGGATCCTCCAAGAGGACTTGAACAGGTTGCAGAAATGGTCAGAGAAATGGCTACTGGAGTTCAACACGAACAAATGTAAAGTTATGGAAATGGGACTAGGTGATAGGAGACCAAAGGGACAGTACGCAACGAAGGGGAACAGCCTACCTGTGACGACGCGAGAAAGAGACCTGGGCGTGGATGTAACACCTAATCTAACTCCTGAGGCACATATTAATAGGATATTGACGAGAGCAGCGTACTCTTCACTGGCAAAAGTTAGAACATCATTCAGAAACCTGAGTAAGGAGGCATTTAGGGCGCTTTACAGTGCCTACTTAGGGGCCAGTCTTAGAGTATGCCGCCCCATCATGGAGTCCCCATCTGAAGAAGCATATAAGGAAACTGGAAAAGGTTCAGAAGTTTGCAACGAGACTCGTCCCAGCGTTATGAGAGATGGGGGTATGAAGAGCGCCAGGAGGAACTGAGCCTTACGACACCAGAAAAAAGAAGGGAGAGGGGGGATATGATAGGAACGTATTAAATACTCAGGGGGATTGACAGAGTGGACATAGACGAAATGTTCACACGGAATAGTAACAGAACGAGGGGACATGGGTGGAAGCTGGAAACTCAGATGAATCACAGAGATGTTAGGAAGTTTTCTTTTAGCGTGAGAGTAGCGGAAAAATGGAATGCACTTAAGGAACAGGTTGTGGAAGCAAATATTATTCATAATTTTAAAACCAGGTATGATAAGGAAATGGGACAGGAGTCATTGCTGTAAACAACCGATGCTCGAAAGGCGGGATCCAAGAGTCAATGCTCGATCCTGCAGACACAACTAGGTGAGTACACAGACACACACACACACACACACACACACACACACACACACACACACACGCACACGCACACACACACACACACGCACACACACACACACATCTTCGTGCGAGGCGAAGCGAGTAATTCAAGATAAATACATATAAGTATATTCACCCTAGACATGCAGGAGTATTATGGGACCTCCCGAGACACGAACAGACAGTCCTCCCAAGATCATGAGGACGACATTGTGTTTTTGTGCTCCTGTGTTCTTGTTGAGGAAGGTGACAGCTTATTGTACATGATATCAGTCTGTTCAGTACACAAGTCCTGTGGAACCAGAGTTATTCTTCCCAGCACTCTCTCTCTCTCTCTCTCTCTCTCTCTCTCTCTCTCTCTCTCTCTCTCTCTCCCACACACATTGACGAACATTGTTTCATGTTTCTTATCACTGTCTGAAACAGTTGCATTCGCACTGCGTCTCACGCTATTTGGCACTTATTCCACACTATTTATGCTATCTCTTTGTGTCTATCAATGTCCTATTATTTCACACTCTGTAAAACAAAGTCCATCTTTGTCCCTTTGACCCAATAGTCTCAAGTGCTAATTCATGAATTTTTGTTTCATCTCACACCGTCTAAATCTACACAATTCTCTCAAGTCGTTTAATTGTCTCCAGTTCAGTATATATATATATAGTTTACACTGTTTTACAATTTTTTGGCAACCCTACACTGACATACTATTTTACATATTTTTTACACAGTCCTACAATAACCTCATACTATTTTACATTTTTATATACATCCTGAGCGGAGCTGGTCGGCCGAGCGGACAGCACGCTGGACTTGTGATCCTGTGGTCCTGGGTTCGATCCCAGGCGCCGGCGAGAAACATTGGGCAGAGTTTCTTTCACCCTATGCCCCTGTTACCTAGCAGTAAAATAGGTACCTGGGTGTTAGTCAGCTGTCACGGGCTGCTTCCTGGGAGTGGAGGCCTGGTCGAGGACCGGGCCGCGGGGACACTAAAAAGCCCCGAAATCATCTCAAAATAACCTCAAGATATCCCTACACTGACATATACTATTTTACACTTTTTTTACACAACTCTACACTGACCTCATTATTTTACAGTTTTTACACAGCTCTACACTGACCTCATATTATTTTACACGTTTTTACACGGCCCTACACTGAACTCATACTGCCACACACAGTCATAATCTATCCCTTACTTTCCCACTTCAGAACAAGGCCACACTCCTAGACTCTCCCACACTCTCCCACATTGTTCTACACTCTCCCACATTGTTCTACACTCTCCCACACTCTCCCACATTGTTCTACACTCTCCCACATTGTTCTACACTCTCCCACACTCTCCCACGTTGTTTTACACTCTCCCACATTGTTCTACACTCTCCCACATTGTTCTACACTCTCCCACATTGTTCTACACTCTCCCACACTCTCCCACGTTGTTTTACACTCTCCCACGTTGTTCTACACTCTCCCACACTCTCCCACGTTGTGTTGTACTCTCCCAGTCTGAATATGCCTCAACAATGTCTCACAATATGCGGTGTTGTTTCTCAACGACTAATATTTTCTTCCTCACCTCACTTAATGTCTCGTAAGAGCTTCCCTGAGACGTTGTCAGGAGGCTGCAAGACGCCACTGACTCTCCTTCTCATCCTTGACTCTCCTTCTCTCCCCCAAACTCTCCTTCTCTCCCCCAAACTCTCCTTCTCTCCCCCAAACTCTCCTTCTCTTCCCTAGACTCTCCTTCTCTCCCCTAGACTCTCCTTCTCTCCCCTAGACTCTCCTTCTCTCCCCCAAACTCTCCTTCTCTCCCCTAGACTCTCCTTCTCTCCCCTAGACTCTCCTCCTCCCCCCCAAACTCTCCTTCTCTCCCCCCAAACTCTCCTTCTCTCCCCTAGACTCTCCTTCTCTCCCCTAGACTCTCCTTCTCTCCCCCAAACTCTCCTTCTCTCCCCCCCAAACTCTCCTTCTCTCCCCTAGACTCTCCTTCTCTCCCTTAGACTCTCCTTCTCTCCCCTAGACTCTCCTTCTCTCCCCTAGACTCTCCTTCTCTCTTACAAACTCTCCTTCTCTCCCCCAAACTCTCCTTCTCTCTCCCAAAACTTTCCTTCTCACCCCCAAAACTCTCCTTCTCTCCTCCCACACCATTTGACCTTCTCTTTCCTCCCTGCCTGACCTTTTCCTTCCCTCCCCCATTACCCTATAGCAACCCCTGACCTTCCCTGACCCTCTCCCCCCTGACCTTCCCTTCCCCTTACCCTTCCTTCCCCTTACAGCCATCCAGCGACACACTCCTCCGCTAAAGCCTTGAGGATCGCGGTATAAACAGTCGTAATTCGTCTTCCAGTAGGCACAAGAGACCAGAGTTCCAAGTTTCTTAGGCCTTAAAAGACTTCCTACAAAAAAGAAATAACGGCGTCGTTAACCTTCTGTTTCTTTTCGTTTATTTTTTGGCGCAGTTGACACTGAGGAGGAACAGACGCCATTTTGAATGTTTACAAAGTTCGGTGTTTCGTATGTATAGGCAAGACAGTGGTTTGTAAATGGCAGGAGGAGGGAAGACAGTGGTAAGCACATACCAGAGTGAGGCAAGAGAGTGCGGTGTGGGTGACAGAGGCAATAAGGTCGAGTATGCAGCACTATTTAGGTTCTAAAAGACATTACGTTAATAGAGAACTGGTAATGTTTTCTCAATATTGGAAAGACCGGACCGTTGGTTATTACAAGCTGGTGGCTGCGGGGGGGGGGGGGTGGACACAGGAGGGGGGGATGGACACAGGAGGGGGGGTGGACACAGGAGGGGGGTGGACACAGGAAGATGGGGGGGTGGACACAGGAGGGGGGGTGGATACAAGAGGGAGGGTGGTGGACACAGGAGGGAGGGGGGGTGGACACAGGAGGGAGGGGGTGGACACAGGAGAGGGGTGGACACAGGAAGAAGGGGGGTGGACATAGGAGGGGGGGTAGACACAGGAGGGAGGGGGGTGGATACAGGAGGGAGGGGGTGGACACAGGAGGGAGGGGGTGGACACAGGAGGGAGGGGGTGGACACAGGAAGAGGGAGGTGGGTGGACACAGGAGGGGGGTGGACACAGGAAGAGGGAGGTGGGTGGACACAGGAAGAGGGGGGTGGACACAGGAAGAGGGGGTGGACACAGGAGGGGGGTGGACACAGGAGGGGGGTGGACACAGGAAGAGGGAGGTGGGTGGACACAGGAAGAGGGGGGTGGACACAGGAAGAGGTGGGTGGACACAGGAGGGGGGTGGACACAGGAAGAGGGAGGTGGGTGGACACAGGAAGAGGTGGGTGGACACAGGAGGGGGGTGGACACAGGAAGAGGGAGGTGGGTGGACACAGGAAGAGGGGGGTGGACACAGGAGGGAGGGGGGTGGACACAGGAGGGGGGTGGATACAGGAGAGGGGGAAGATTATTGGAGGTGAGACACAGAGGCAGGGGTGGGGGGGGGGAGGGGAGGACACATCAGTTCATTTGGAGTCGAAAGACCATTAAAGCACTATAATACATACCTATCAACACTTACCTATGAGTGCCAACTGGAAAGTGAGCTCCAGCTCTCGGCCCCGCCTTCTAACCAGAACAATTGAACACTTCTGGCGGAGGAGGCGGCTCCCACAACCTCATATTATATATGGACCACCTTCACTATGCAACGAATATTGGACAGCGAATTTTGGTATATGCAAAAAACGAGCACAAGAGATACATGGCGGCGATATTTATAATTAGCGGCGTTTGTGAATTAATGAGTAAAGTGAGGGGGTGTAGGAGCGGGGGAGGGGGAGGGGGAGGGGGGTGAGAAAGAGGCAGAAAGAAAACTGGAAGAGGACCAGAAAGGGGCAAATAAAGAGGAATAGGGAGTATGAGGAGAAGATGGCTTCCTTCTACACCTCCCTCCCACATGGAACAGACACCCCCCTCCCCATCCCCTGTACTGTACTCTCTCTTCTCCATGTAATTACTTACACATTTCAAGCCTATTAAACTCTCCTGGACGACCACAGTCCGAGGACTCTCTCCTGGAACACGGAAGGGACCCCCAGAGTCCCACAGGTACTGCCAACTGTCTTCAAAAGAGCAAAAATCCGAGCCAGGTACCCTGGAAGACATCTGGGTGACCTTTGACCTCACAGTAGACGAGCTCCCATGACCCCTGGCGAGTACCCTGACTGACAAAGTAACGCCCCTCTACTGAAAAGGTTGACCTTAAACATCTCGTTGGGGCCTAAATAAATGATGCCCGGTAGCTGGCCACTGAGTGATTCCACCGATAGAATCTCGACCTCACACGCTAAGGGTTCAAGGTTCGAGCCTCTTAAGAGTCCAGGTGAATGGACTGAGTGATCTGTTTATAAGGTCGTGCATTGTTAGGAACGTTAACAGCCAGTTAAGATGGTAGGACATCCGGTAAACTGGTTATCAGTTTCTGCAATTCATATCCGTGTTACTAGTTATTTTCATTTGGTGTCATCATTAGTATTGGCGAAGGACTCAACTACAGCCTATTTGTAAGGTCTGTCTGTCTGTCTGTCTGTGTGTTTGCCTCATGAACCAATCTCTCTTAACACACTCTCCCAATTAAGTGTGAAGTAAGGAACCATCCCATTCATCACGTGACAATGAACCGCCAGCCTCATAATCTCCCGAATTAAAAATTGATTGATTTCACACAAAGCAATTATCACTGGAGCCAAGTTTCAAATAGTTGACAGGTAATAATTAATCATCTGGAAGTCGCCGAGCTTCGGGTTCGAATCTCCCTCGATATTAGTGGTTGTTTTCAGATATGCGGCTCTAAGCCTTTCTCTAAGATGACCTCGCTTGACTCTCAGGAAGTTGAAAGATGCTGGAATCAAAGCGTTAATGTGTTTACAGATGTTCTCTACCTCGAGAGGTACGGTACTTGTCAGAATAAGGCGCCAAGCTGGGAATACTGTGTTGAATGGTAAACATTACGTTAGACGCTATGGTTATCTTGAGGTTATCTTGAGATGATTTTGGGGCTTTAGTGTCCCCGCGGCCCGTCATGGTTTAGTGTCATGGTAAGGTGGAGTTTGTTTTGGTGAAAATACCACAGCAGAAAATACACAATCACAGACGATTACTTCCCCAAAGTTTAAGGAAAGTGGAACAATATTGTCCAAAGTATTCAATATTGCGAGAAACAACTTCTCAAGAGACAACTATCAGAAATTTATGATTAAAAAAAACTAGACAATGCAGTTCAAAAAATATTAAGCTGTAATAAAAATACAATTTCATAATTCCCATTCTGGTAGGTACACCGACGACCTCGTTTCTTGCAGGTCGGCGTTCGATCCCCCGATAGTCAAAAAGCGGATGGGCACAGTTCCTTCCTTCCTATTCTTTCCTGTTATCCCTCCCACGAGCTATACAGCCATATACAGTTATGGCTGTATATGGCTGTATTCCTCCTCATCAATAGACAACCACCGGCGATAAAATCGTGGTCCAAGAGGTAGAGCTCAATCCTGCAGGCACAAATAGGTGAGTATTTCCTTTCCTTACTCATACAACGTCTCGAGCAAGAGGCATATAGCAATTTATATATGATTTTGATAACACTATATCCTGGGCTTTATAACATATGATCAGCCAATTAACGACGAAGTTACACACAGAAATCACAATAGCGTGATGCATCAAATGAACAAATCCACAAGGGCCGTGATGAGGGTTCGAACCTGCGTCCGAGAGCATCCCAGACCCCTGCCTTAATCCGAATCCTCGTCACGGCCCTTGTGGATTTGTTCATTTAACGACGACGTGTTTATCCCGCCAACCAATCACATCCAAGGATCGTTCTTGGCTGATAAGATAGATAAGATACACATGGCCCCAGACAACCATTCCCAAGGTGCTGAGGCTCTCCACCAATCAGCTTTCACGGATAATACAATTAGAGAAGTGTCTTACGCCCGTCTTAATACAAGTAATCACAAGCAAAACAAAAAAAATGTCAAAAACGGATATTATATATAAACGAGGAATAAGAAAACAGGCCGAGAACTGCCTTGACGAATGTGGAAATGAGAAGCGAAGGAGAAGCATGTAGGAGGGAGCAGGAGATAGAGGAGACATGGAGAAACAGCAGCAAATGAGAGAAAAGGAGGATGATAGGGGAGTGTGGAAGGGAGAAGAGAAGGGATGGGAAAGGGGGAGGAGGAGCAGGAAGATAGGTGAAAGAGGCGTGGAAAAGGAGATAAAAATATAACGCAGTTTAAAACAACAAAAGACCAGGAGCGCCATCATGATTGCTATATCATGATGGAAACATCATGGCATGCTCCTTCCCTCTCCTCTTCCATGCTCCTCCTCCTATCCCATCCTCCTCTCCCATGCGACCCTCTCTCCCAGCGTCTCTGCAAGATAAGACTGCAATTAAGAGTAAATCACTCAGCGAGGAGTGCCGAGGTGCTGCACGGAGCAATTGTGCGTAGGTGAGGGAAATGAGGTATGAGGAGAGAGCACGGTGGCGTGATGGGAGGTGTGAGGTGCTGTGAGGGAAGAAGGGAAAAAAAGGGACATATGAGGAGAGAACAAAACAGAATAGTGAACATATAAAGCAGAGAAACGCACACACATGTGATGATATGTTATGTACTTGAACACAGGCGGCAGACAGGAGACGGGAGACAGCAGGCAGACAGCAGGCATACGGTGTATGCGCTGGGAATAATAGTGGAATGGTGAAGACCTTGGACCTCTGGGGGTCATCAGGCAAGAATTACCTCATCTAATACGGAATGTGACCTCCAGACTGTTAGTAAACCCATTCCCTCTACACACACACACACTCACACACACACACACACACACACACGTTACAATCAAGTAAGAATAGGTCAACCTTGCCTAGTACTACCACAATCAGGGTTAAGAATATCGTCTTAAACTTACAAGTTACTGTTGTGTGGCGGTAAAGGTTCCATACCTCAGTGTACTGAATTTGCTTTGTAACTATTGATCACAAAAGTTTTATTTTAATTTAGGCATCCGACACTAATAATATTTAACTTAGTGTTTCAGAATAGTGTTACATCGTCTGTGTTTTGTTTAATACAAAGTAATGAGGAATTTGACTTTTGAGTGAGGGTATATATATATATATATATATATATATATATATATATATATATATATATATATATATATATATATATGACAATGTCAGACCACGGAGGAAAAATGAAACAGGAAATTTCCTTAAGTACTTTCGTATATTAAATACATCTTCAGAAGGTCATTTTACAGATCGAGTGATGGGTATAAATAGGCAGGAAGGAGTGGTGAAGTAAGGTGAGGTACAATACTTGGACAACGCAGACGGCCCATTGGCCCATCAGATGCACCCAATTGACACATCCGATGTAGCCCAATGGCCCATCTGATACAGCAGACATACAAGCATAATATATAGGTAATTATAACTTAAAGAAGTAAATATATACAATAAATTAGTGAGACAAATGTTTTTCAATGATTCTACTTAAATCGCCCTTTAGCTGATCTATTAGAAATGGATCTAAGTTATATAGACCACTGCTAATATTCAAATTACTTTCTTTGGTGATCTGTATCAAAGCAGATTCAATTATGTTTCTGTTATAGGTGCTTTTACAATTTGTTATTGAAGAAGCACTCTCCCAATCAATTTGGTGAGCTTTTTCTGACAAATGCACAAACAAAGCATTAGACAATTGGCCATGTCTTACAGAGTATTTATGTTAGTATTTATGTTAAGACATGGCCAATTGTCTAATGCTTTGTTTGTGCATTTGTCAGAAAAAGCTCACCAAATTGATTGGGAGAGTGCTTCTTCAATAACAAATTGTAAAAGCACCTATAACAGAAACATAATTGAATCTGCTTTGATACAGATCACCAAAGAAAGTAATTTGAATATTAGCAGTGGTCTATATAACTTAGATCCATTTCTAATAGATCAGCTAAAGGGCGATTTAAGTAGAATCATTGAAAAACATTTGTCTCACTAATTTATTGTATATATTTACTTCTTTAAGTTATAATTACCTATATATTATGCTTGTATGTCTGCTGTATCAGATGGGCCATTGGGCTACATCGGATGTGTCAATTGGGTGCATCTGATGGGCCAATGGGCCGTCTGCGTTGTCCAAGTATTGTACCTCACCTTACTTCACCACTCCTTCCTGCCTATTTATACCCATCACTCGATCTGTAAAATGACCTTCTGAAGATGTATTTAATATACGAAAGTACTTAAGGAAATTTCCTGTTTCATTTTTCCTCCGTGGTCTGACATTGTCACATTCTTAATCACGTGTTTATTTTCGTGATATACACATATATATATATATATATATATATATATATATATATATATATATATATATATATATATATATATATATATATATATATATATATATATATATATTCATATTCCTGCCAACCAGCCATACTCTCATTATTTAATTTCTGAAACTGCTGTCTACCACAGAGATAAAATGCGGGCAAGAAAGACACAGACTGTATACAAAGGTAGAAAACGTATATCCAAATCACAATTCACGTCAGATATAATAATTAATAATTATAGTGAATGTATATCCTCTGACATATAGTTGAGAATATATCACAGGATCCAAACTTGACCATCTCACTTGACCTTGGGCGGTTTAAGAGAATTACATTTGCTTAATTTGTTCCTTATTACCATTAAAAGTCTCATTAAGCCAAAGCCTAAAAGCCTAAAAGTCTCCAAGCCTAAAAGTCTCATTAAGCTACGTGACCTCGTCCTCTCATTGACTTTCTAATCGATTTAATCACTTCATTGATCAACCCCAAACAGGTCCACTGAAGTTGAGCCAAGATCAGCAGATCTGGGGTCCTTGTCACTACAATAACACACAGTAATTGCGATAGCCGTTTATCCTCTTGCCCTAAAGCGACATTTGACACAGACAGACAAACACACAATAACCAATTGCACTCTCACCCTCAAGGGAGGTTAACAGAGACAAACGATCACAATTGCTTCCCCCCTTGTGTAGTGACCTGGTCGTGCGAGGGTCAACACATCTCCCACGATCATCACCACTTGTCCTCTTGTGATGGTACAATGGCCGCCCGTCTGTGAGATGGGTCAGCGATCCTTCTTCTCCCATGGAGAGCAGTGTGTTTTCTCCCAGGTGGAGCAGTGTCCCTACTCCCAGGTGGAGCAGTGTCCCTACTCCCAGGTGGAGCAGTGTCCCTACTCCCAGGTGGAGCAGTGTCCCTACTCCCAGGTGGAGCAGTGTCCCTACTCCCAGGTGGAGCAGTGTCCCTACTCCCAGGTGGAGCAGTGTCCCCACTCCCAGGTGGAGCAGTGTCCCTACTCCCAGGTGGAGCAGTGTCCCTACTCCCAGGTGGAGCAGTGTCCCTACTCCCAGGTGGAGCAGTGTCTCTGCTCCTAGGTGAAGAAGTGACACTTCTCCCAGGTGGCGTGATGCATGGTGTCGGGGAGCCTGGACAGTGTCAGCGGACAGTAGGTGTGCTCGGACAGTGGCACCGGACCGTAGGTGTGTGTGTGTGTGTGTGTGTGTGTGTGTGTGGATGTAAGTGTGTGAGTGTGTGTGTGTGTGTGTAGATGTGTGGGTGTCTCTCTGTAAAATGCTAACATAAAAAAACACAATAACGAACACTGAGAACTTCCTCTATCATCATGCACGGAAGTACACGAAACATTACTCGGGAATCAAAACAGAACTCTACATATGAGGCTCAAAGACTCACCATAAAAATGAATTTACACTTACATTTCAAAGACAAAACCACACATCAAATACACAAAGGAATAGACAACCTAAACATCTCATTTGAGTAACGAGTTTAAGTGCGCAATTGATTTTAAAAATTGTAATTAGGCTTGTATAAGATAAAATATTTTTGAAACATTTAATCGCTCTCTAACTTTATCTCGTAGTCTTTATCAAGCTCCTTTTATATCCCTCTTTATCTGTCTCAGTTTGTTTGTGTGTCTTCCTCCAGCAGAACTTGCTCTTATCAGCAGTTGTGTCGCTACTGAGGTGGCAGCTGTTTGTTCATCCGTTTTAGGTGTCGTTATCAACACTACTATCACACCCAGCACCACCACAGCCTCCACCACCATAACCACCACCACCGCCATAACCACCACCACCACACCAACCTTTACAACAGCCACCATTACCACCACCACTATCACTACCACAGCCACAACCACCAGTATCACAGCCAACCTCCACAGCCACCACCACCACTTCCACCAGTATCACAGCCACCACCAGTATCACAGCCAACCTCCACAGCCACCACCACCACTTCCACCAGTATCACAGTCACCATCACACCCACCACCACCACCAGTATCACAGTCACCATCACACCCACCACCACCACCACCACCAGTATCACAGTCACCACCACACCCACCACCACCACCACCACCAGTATCACAGTCACCACCACACCCACCACCACCACCAGTATCACAGCCACCATCACACCCACCACCACCACCACCACCAGTATCACAGTCACCATCACACCCACCACCACCACCACCACCAGTATCACAGTCACCACCACACCCACCACCACCACCAGTATCACAGCCACCATCACACCCACCACCACCACCACCACCAGTATCACAGTCACCATCACACCCACCACCACCACCACCACCAGTATCACAGTCACCATCACACCCACCACCACCACCAGTATCACAGCCACCACCACAGCCATCACACCACCACCACCAATATCACAGCCACCATCACACCCACCACCACCACCACCACCAGTATCACAGCCACCACCACCACCACCACCAATATCACAGCCACCACCACCACCAGTATCACAGCCACCATCACACCCACCACCACCACCACCACCAGTATCACAGCCACCACCACCACCACCAATATCACAGCCACCACCACCACCACCACCACCAATATCACAGCCACCATCACACCCACCACCACCACCAGTATCACAACCACCACCACCGCTCAGGAAGTCCCGGGAACTAAGCTGGGATACAAAATCTTATGTCTCGCAGTACTCTCCGGTGTCTTGTGCTGTGTGGACTGTAGCCTGAGTACACACTATACAGCGTGAGTGTATTGTGCAATGCAGCGAAAGTAAACAGGAATGGAAGGTGTCGAGTGGAAAAAAAATTGAAACAGACGCGAAACAAAGACAAAATTCATTATTTTTTTGTACCCGAAGAGCAGGTGTAGGAAGACATGGACAACAAATAGAGATCAGAGAGCAGATGATAATACGAAAATAAACATGGACATGATAGCCTACTAGGATCAGGCGGGCTGAAGAGAAAGCTCGGATTCTGCCAGAGCAAATCATGATTATTTATTTGAATTCTACGAGCGACCAAAGTCAGACAGGAGGGGGGGGGGGGCTGTATTGTGTGTGTGTGTGTGTGTGTATTCACCTAGTTGTGCTTGCGGGGGTTGAGCTCTGGCCCTTTGGTCCCGCCTCTCAACCGTCAATCATCTGGAGTACAGATTCCTGAGCCTACTGGGCTCTATCATATCTACATTTGAAACTGTGTATGGAGTCAGCCTCCACCACATCACTGCTTAATGCATTCCATTTATTAACTACTTTGACACTGAGAAAGTTCTTTCTAATGTCTCTGGGCTCATTTGGGTACTCAGTTTCCACCTGTGTCCCCTTGTGCGTGTACCACGCGTGTTAAATAATCCATCCTTGTCTACCCTGTTAATTCCCCCCCTGAGAGTTTTGTATGTGGTGATCATGTCTCCCCGAGTTCTGTCTTCCAGCGACGTGATGTACAGTTCCCTCAGCCTTTCTTCGTAATTCAAGCCTCTTAGTTCTGGGACTAGCCTAGTGGCATACCTCTGAACTTTATCTAGCTTCGTCTTGTGCTTGCCAAGATGTGTGTGTGCGTGTGTACGTGTTTGTGTAAGATAGATGGAGGGGAGGCTGTGACTACATAAACAGGATGCTTCTTACTTCATCCTGTAATTATTATCTCGCCTTAACTCTCACTACAATCTAAAAATAACCACACGCATATATTATATATATATATATATATATATATATATATATATATATATATATATATATATATATATATATATATATATATATATATATATATATATATATATATATTGGAGGGAGGGAGATAGGTAAAATTATAAATAGTCTATTTCAATTTCCAAGGTGTTCCAATGATTCTATCAATTTCAGAGAGGAAGCGTGCGTGTTGCAGCCGGCACCCATCATGGCTGCCAACCTCCTGGTGTGGCTGGTGTTAAACTTGCTGCTGCTCTTGGTCCTTTTGCCGTGGTTCAGTGAGGTGGGACAATCTACGTGCAGCGTGCAGGAAGAGAAGGGTGTCGCGTCAGGGAGCAGGCGTCACTGGGCAGCCTCGTGCACGACTACAAGTGACTCCACTGCTCAACTAAACAGGCCAGGCATCGAGGGCCAGCTGGCGAGGCCCACCAGCCTCAACTTGTTACTTGGACTCAAAGATGGCTTTCTCAAGTCAGCCGGTTCTCTGGATCAGCCGGGATCAGCGAGGCGAAGCAAGAGATTCCAAGGTGTTGGTGAGATCTCTGAAACGCCTCAGGCTCGTATGCAGCAAGTCTCAGGAAGTGACAAGTCTCTGCCATCATCAATAGCAACATCTCCCAGCGATGATCACAGCTTGGATACGTCTGCCGGCAATGGCTTCGCTACAGCTGCTCCGGAAAGTGTGTTTGCGAATGTATCATCGAAAACAGCGGCCAGTGGATGGCCCGGCGATACTTGGCTCGACTACGAAGACGTAGTGAGATCAGTGTATAACGGTAGCAAGCAAGCTTCTCTTCAGAAGCTTGGTACACCAGCAGGCCAAGAGTCGACGTTCTTCCACGTTACAGCAGCTGGCACGGCTTCCACTCTGCTCAATGTTCTAGCAACAATGAGTACTACGGAAAGCCAAAAGTCTTCGCTTGTTAGAAAGAGCGTGCTGCTCTGTGATCATCCTCCTCAGACTTACTCTTCAAACTTTCAGGGACAGGCAGAGGTGGTCTGCGGAAGGCACAAGAAATTCCACATACAATTTTCACACACGATACTAATGTGTAAAAATATATATCAATCCTTTCGTGGAATTAAAGCAGAACCACATTATGTTATAATATACGATTCTCAATATGAATATTATTTGGCTGTATATGATGATGAAACGTTTGTTCAGATCTGTGTACCTTTATTTAGAACATTTGATATATGTGAAGAAATGAACTTTCTCACCGTGTGTCGGGAAGCTCGAGTGGGATTTCTACACTCCCACCACTGTCTCAAACCCTCAGAAGGAGCAGACATTTCTGGTGAATTTCTTGCTTCCTTCATTCTGCTAAACGATACTCAGTGCTTTCAAGAATTTTGCAAAGGAACATTGACTGTGATTGATTCAGAAGTAAAAGGAGTACATTACCGACTGTTCAACACGTTAACATCGAGTACTGCTTCTCTATGTTCCTACCAGGCAGAAAGCCTTCACTTTTTCGGCAACAGGCACAACAAAACATTGTATCTGATTGTCAACAATCACTGGCCGTGCTGTTATGACATGTACATCGTGGCGTGGGTGGGCGACCCTTTGGTTCATCGTCTGAACGCTGCTTGGAGCTATCTGCCAGCATCTTGCCAGATAGGTGAAGTACTCCTGATAACTTGGGTGGCGATCATTGGAGCGAGTGGGTTGGTGGGGAACCTGGTGGTGGTGGTGGTCATGTTGAGCGGGGGCCACCACCGGCAGGAGTCTAGCATGATGCGCACCTCCCTGGCGCTCGCTGACTTGATCTGCACACTGTTAGTGGTCTTCCCATCCCTCTGTAATCATCTTGTTCCCTTCTTTTACCCAACTGAGTTTATAGAGGTGCTCCATCCAGACGAGATACTCGACTTTCATCATCGTGAAGATGTTGTTCCGTCGACGGAGAATCCCATCCGCCGCATAGATAATTACGCAGACTACACCAGTGGCTTTTTTTTATTTCAGTCTCTGATGTACTGCGTGTCTTCCACCGTGTCAGTGCTAACCATCTTCTTGCTGAGCCTGGAGAGGTTCGTGCTCACGGGCCGACCACTCCTCTACAGGGACTACTTCACTATGCCCTGGGTTCAAACAGCCATCGCTCTCACCTGGATCACAGGCCTCTCCAGCGCCTTCATGTTCGCCGCTCATTACGACACAAATCTGGGCGCTTCGGTAATTACCTTCACCAAGCTCCCACTTGGGACCTCGGACAATTACCCTAACAGCTTCATCTATGCAATATTATTCTATTGCCAATATTCAATTCTTGTAATTGCAGGAGTTTCTATTATTATCTTCTCAGTGTTAGCGATACACAATTTTGTGAAGACACAGAAGGAGCTGACGGCAGAGTGGGAGAAGATGGCAGTGGCCGGTCCTTACAAGGAAGAGAACCGTCGCATATTGATAACACTGATACTCACTCTAATGCTCTTCCTTGCCTCATGCGTTCCAATCGCCATCGAAATCATTTTCCGTAATATACATTTCAAATTTAAACGCGATACACTATTCACTTACTTTGCTCAGTGGATGTTCGTGTCGAGATCAGCGTGGAACCCCTGGGTGTATAACTTTCGCAGTCGGGAGTTTAAGGAAGAAGTAAGCAAACTATTGGAGGTGTTGCCGGAGTGGATGAGGCTCCAGCCGTCCGGCGCCCGCTCCCGGCGGCTGAGAGACCTCCATGATCTTAACAGTCAGACAAAGCTCTCCAGAATTCTGGAGAGACTCGGACCAAAGGATGAATAATTCCCGAGCAGCTCGGTGATCAATAGTTCACAGTAGAGACAGAAATGTTTTGCATAGATTCATATTAACCCTTAGACTGCTAGGTATATTTTTTGACGAATAAAGTTAAACAGGATCACACTCCTGGTGATATTTTTCAGCCTAATAGTACATAATAAGAGGAAATAAACCTTGTTAGTATATATATAATGTTATTAAGTATTAGAATTTTGGCATTTGTGGAATCAAGTCCGGTTAATATTTGGTAAAATATATTAATTAAGTTTGAAACCATTTGTTGTATTTTTATTCAGTCACCCATATTTAAATTTTGTGTTTTCTATCAATCCCATAAAAAGAGAAAATGTAAAAGTAAGAGTTACCTTTTTATCGAAAAAAACTATAAAAAAAACTATGTAAATATCAGAATTTAATTATTATGAAATATTGTAAATCCAATACAGAACACGGAGCATTTATTAAGAAGTAAATTTCGTTTTAATATTTAATGATATGCGCACACGGGTGGGTGCAGTTAACATTTTATTGACAAACTTAGGTATATACACCAAAGTACTGCTACCTTATTCTATACGAGAGAACATAAGAGTATATAGATCAAGAGCTAGCTCTAAGTTAGCACCCAATAGAGGTTCATGGAAGCATCTGTCCTGAATGGTGAATATACCACAAGAGTTCTGCATGTTCTTGCTAACAGTATATTACGTGACTTGTGCTTGTGTTTACACCAAGAAGAAGCAAGCATATTTTTGTTCTATAATATTATATATTACTATATAAATTATCGCGTATATGTGCGTGTGTGTGTTCACCTAACTAGTGTCAACAGGAAGCTCTAGCTCTGGAGCCCCGGCTCACAGCTATAGTACCTGGTGCATTTATTCCTTCCCTCTCTTAAAATAGCGATACTGCTATTCACAGCTCTTGAAGCTGTGATTGGAGGTGGCTTCCACCACCTCTGGTGGAAGCAAGATCCCTTCACATGTTTACCACTCTCACTGCATGCCGGCGTTTCCATACATTAATCTGGCTCGTGTGTGTCGCCAACTTGCTCCTGTAACTTCTCGTTCTGGTGCCCTTCACCTGCAAGAAACTATATCTAGTTTCTCAATATTTTGCACGTTCTCATAATAAGGCCTCTTGTACTTGCGTCTTTAATGTCCTTACATGTATTTTGTAGACAGTCATCATGGCTCCGGTACCTATTACATGGCAAATTTCTACTATTACGGGCTCACCATAGCCCGTGCTACATGGACACTTCGTTCTGTGTAGCTAAATCTAAAACAACAGCAACTTTCTACTAAATATTATTTTGCTTTACCAGGAATGGGTCGCAAGTTGCGGCTGCATATTGAAGGACTGGTCAAACATTCACGGTGATTACTATTTTGCGGAATTCTCTTGTATTGTAAGCCATAATTGTAAGTCAGTGGGATTTTAAGCCATGATGGCAAGCCAGTTCCATTGTAAGCCAGTGTACCAGTAAGCCATTGGTGTTGCAAGCCAGGGGTGTTACAAGCCAGGGGTGTTACAGGCCAGGGGTGTTACAAGCCAGGGGTTTCACACAAGGCTAATAAAGCTTTTAATTAAATTTATAAGGCATTCCTCATTTCAGGGCGAATTTTAATTAACAAAGAGCAAAGTAGAAATACCAGGAGCAGGCAAAGAGTTGGGGGGGGGGGAGCAGTGGGAGGAGACAACACGCTCACACAGTACGAAATGAAAATAAGGCAAGACAGAGAAGGCCGGGCAGACTGCATATTTCTGGACTGCCAAAAAGCCGTTGATACAGTACCACACAGAAGGCTACTCAGACAGTCCGAGTCATCCATGGCAACCTTGAGAGTGTTCGACGACAGGGGTCGCCAAAACAAGAGTGGAAGCATCGATAAACTACATCTTCCTAGATGCCTAAGTTGTGTTGATACTGTTTCTTATAATTGGAGAAGCAGGCTTGAATATACAGTGGCACGTGACTACACGAAGGAGTAACTTAGAGATGGGAAACGGAAAGTCGTAGTGGGAGGCAATATCAAAACGGATTTATTTAAAAAGTTAGGTCCCACGAGACTCACTCCTGGGTCCCATGCTCTTATCAACAGAAACAATCTACACCAATCTTGAGATGATTTCGGGGCTTTAGTGTCCCCGCGGCCCGGTCCTCGACCAGGCCTCCACCCCCCAGGAAGCAGCCCGTGACAGCTGACTAACACCCAGGTACCTATTTACTGCTAGGTAACAGGGGCATAGGGTGAAAGAAACTCTGCCAATTGTTTCTCGCCGGCGCCTGGGATCGAACCCAGGATCACAAGTTCAGCGTGCTGTCCGCTCGGCCGACCGGCTCCCTCCAAGAGGGACCAAGAGGCAAGTTCTTACAATATCAACGCTTGCAAGGGACACAGAGTCGATGAGAAGGGTGAAGACCGTGCAGGAACGAACACCACAGACGAAGGAAGTCAACCAGCTGCAGGTCTAGATACACACACATGGCTACTGGAGTTCAGTCCCTGCAAATGTACGGTCATGAGAATGGGAAGATAGGAAAGGTGGTCCAGGTGCACAGCAGCATGAGAGGGAAGCAGAGAAAGCACTCACAAACGGGATGGGACGCGGACGTCAGATCTAACAGCTGTTGTGACACGAAACTTAAAGATTAACTTAACTAGATGAACTAATCGATGGGATTTACCATCGATTAGTTCTCCCACTATAGAACTCACTCCACTGTATTTACCTGGTAAATACAGTGGAGTGAGGCGACGAGCACATACGTTCACAGAGAAAGAATGGAAACAAAATAATGAGTGAGAGATAGTGAGAGACAATGAGAACGAGTGTGAGAATGAGAGAGAGAGAGAGACAAGGAGAGGGGAAATGTTCTGGGCCTTCCTGATGTAAATATTTACCAGGAAGGATACCGATTGTGCCGTATCTAAAATTAAATCGGCACTCTGGCACCTACCACCAATACGATCCATATTGTAACCAAAGGAATCTGCAGTATACATTCTACAAGAAGAGACCTACATACGTACATATATATAACTCCAAATATATACACAAGTATACACACATATAAAGGCTATACAGTACATTGATCCATCTCTTAATACTATATACGTATGAATATATACATGAAAATAAATACTTTAATCGCTATCACCCAGGAAAGTATGATTTACGAATATAGTTTTTCTTAGTAATAATATTGCAGTCTCGGATCAAGTGCAACTGATGGCTTGGTCAGGGAGGGACGAAACACACAGGCCTCTCGTGGGACCAGGAAAAAGCACGTTGATACGCAGCCCATTAATTACCACATTACGAGACGAAATTTATCAGTACAGTAGACTCATTTTATCAATAGAGATCAATATATTAGACTCCAACAGTGGCAGACTTTAACAACACTGTGTCCAATCACTTGGGCTGGACGGCAGAGCAACGGTCTCGCTTCATGAAAGTCGGCGTTCAATCCCCGACCGTCCAAGTGGTTGGGCACCATTCCTTTCCTCCCTCCGTCCTGTCCTAAATCCTTATCCTGACCTCTTCCAAGTCAGGATAAGGATATAGTATAGTCGTGGTGGGTTAGGGGTGCTTTCACCTGATAATTACCCATCCCTTCCAACAACATTGCCAGACTTCAACAATGTATGTACACTTATTCTGTCTTTCTCTTTTGGAAGGTCTCCCCTCTCCCTCTCCCTCTTCCCCTATTCCCTCTCTTTCATCCACTATCCCCCTCTCCCTTAGAGACTTCAACCGCCCGCCTCCCCGCTTCTTTACAACGAAGTCTTCCACAAAAACCTCGATCTCTGCAGACTCATCGTCTTCGATTCCTTCGTCAGTGTTTTGTCTCCTGATTCGCCGGCGACTGGGATGTCCCCCCCCCCTCCTCTATCCCAGTCAGAGGGGCAGTCGGGGGGAGGG
The DNA here is from genome assembly GCF_040958095.1 of Procambarus clarkii. Taxonomy (NCBI): domain Eukaryota; kingdom Metazoa; phylum Arthropoda; class Malacostraca; order Decapoda; family Cambaridae; genus Procambarus; species Procambarus clarkii. Next base: position 34,510,921 of record NC_091184.1, on the reverse strand, counting down.
ATATTCGGGTGGGGGACAGAGCAGTTCTCTTTCTCATCTGCGTTTAGATTTCCTGTGCCTGCCTTACAAATATATGTGAGAAGGATGCGGGAGTGTGAGAGAGAGAGAGAGAGAGAGAGAGAGAGAGAGAGAGAGAGAGAGAGAGAGAGAGAGAGAGAGAGAGAGAGAGAGAGAGGGAGGAGAGAGGAGGGTCAAACAGACACACAGAGTGAAAGTGTGTGTTGTGGTACGAACAGGAGGAGGAGGAGTTACAAAAGATCGAGTGGAGAAAGAAGTTAAGGAGTAGGATGAGAAGGAGGTGGCGGCGGGTGAGGAGACAGTGAGCAGTTGCAGGTAAAAACTGGAGGAGAAAATGGAGGTAGAAAAAAAGACTGATGAGCAAGAGGAGGAGGAGGAGGAGGAGGAGGTAGAACAGAAGGGAAAAGAGAAGCTGCAGATCAAGACGAAGGGCGAAGACGGAGTCCTGAGCAGTAAAGATGTGAAACAAATGGAAGAGAGACTTGCACTAGTGCAGGAAAACAATACGACAGAAAACGTGGAATAAGGAAGTCAAAAAATTAACAGTAGGTTACCTTACCTTGAGGTTACCTTGAGGTGCTTCCGGGGCTTAGCGTCCCCGCGGCCCGGTCGTCGACCAGGCCTCCTGGTTGCTGGCACTATGTTAGAAATGAGAGGGATGGAGAGAGCTTCCTTCACATGGTAAATGCTCCAATGGAGACCCAACTGGATGATACTCATTTTGCGAGGTCTCAACTGGTTTCTCAAAGACCCTCAAATAGGGTAGTTAATACGAGATTAGAGGTTTAGTGCGGGGAGTGTCCTGTTCCCGCCTTAACTAATCCCTTTACAATACGCTTTTCCCCCCTAACAGAGTACCAATCTCTACTAAGGGTGCCGATCTGTACTTCCCAGAACTATCCCAGTGCCAGGGCGGGCGGGGGGGGGGGGAGGTCAATTTGTATCTCAAGATACTCAATCTGTTCCAAGCATCTTATATATATATTTTTTTTTTTGAACCAATCTCTGCTATCTGGCAAGTGTTATCAAATATAAATCATTGCCAGGATGATCAGTCTGTGCAAAGGAGTCAATAAAACAGCCATTCTGGTTGTTCAGTAAGAGGGGGTAGGGGGGGGGGAAGAAGGAGGACGGGGGTCTGTGCCAGTGGGCGAATTTGTGGAATAGGAACAATATATGAGGTCGGAGACAATATTCTGTGCCGCAGGGGACAATCTGTGTCACCTTAGCGGCTGTGGACGCGCCCAGGAAGACAATTTGAGACGCTGGACAAACAATGGGGCTTATTCGAGTACGAGATTAAAGTTGGGTGGGCAGGACCCACTTGGGGTGTGCCTACACGATCCAGCTCTAGCTCTTGGACCCCGCCTTTCTAGTCGGCGGTCATCTATGCATGTGTGCGTGCGTGTGTGTGTGTGTGTACTCACCTAGTTGTGCTTGCGGGGGTTGAGCTCTGGCTCTTTGGTCCCGCCTCTCAACTGTCAAACAGGTGTCCAGGTTCCTGAGCCTACTGGGCTCTATCATATTTACACTTGAAACTGTGTGTGTGTGTGTGTGTGTGTGTGTGTGTGTGTGTGTGTGTGTGTGTGTGTGTGTGTGTGTGTGTGTGTGAGCGCGCGCGCACACACACTTATAGACGTTCTTGAAAATAACGCCCTCGTGCGAGTGTGATAAGGTAACAAATTTATCTCAATTTTGGAAGAGTAATGTCACTCTTAAATCTGAGAGGCAGCTGTAACCGAAGATCACTTCCCTGACACCTGCCAAGAATGTTGAAGACCGGGAGGCTTGCTGTATTGATTCTTGAGAACATAAGAAGCGTTGACAACTATTTTAGAAGAGTACGGGAATTGTCGGAGGAAAATTGGAGCGTTTAACAGGTACTCGAATTTTCTGCTAGATAGAGAAACTAGTGTGCAATTAAGCACTTAATCACTGAAGGTGATTAAGGTGCTTTCACAAGCTCAGGTTATATAGTTACATCACATACATTGTATAATTGATACATTACATGGTTAATCTTGGGTACAAGTCCAATATATCATCAAGTGTTCCAGTCCTCATATAGTAGTTACAGAGTTCAGCATACCTCAGCCCAGGAGGGCGAAAGTCAGTCAATATGGGACATTCTACAATATAATGTTCAAGGGAGTTCATGTTTTCTCTTTCACAGAGTTGACACATTGTGTACTCGACGGGTGGTAGGAGACAATATGCGAGTGTACGTGAATGGGGCACCTACGTACAAGGGGCTAGATTCAAGAAGCAGTTACGCAAGCACTTACGAACCTGTACATCTTCTCTCTATCTTTGGCGGCTTTGTTTACAATTATTAAGCAGTTAATGAGCTCCGAAGCACCAGGAGGCTGTTTATAACAATATCAACATTTGATTAGCAAGTTTTCATGCCTGTAAACTGTTTAATAAATGTAACCAAAGCCGTCAAAAATTGAAGAAAGATGTACACGTTCATAAGTACTTGCGTAACTGCTTCGTGAATCTGGCCCCTGGTTCCCAAGGATGCGATACATTTATATCTCACTCACAAACTATGACCCCGACCAGGGGTTCGAACCCGCATTACCAGAGCCACCTCTCCCCCTCCCTCGCTGGCGTATACAGGGAGGGAGTGGTACTATAACCACTTCACCACCGATTGCCTGTGAGGATTGGTCAGTTCTGGAGCTCATTAGTTATTTTATGACCCATGGAGAGCCGCGTGCTGAACCTACCATGCAAAGCACCACAAAATGTACAGCCCTACGTACATACGATGCAGTACAATACTGTGACTCACTGACCTTCTCCAATAGCAGTATGTGCAACACCTCACGTGAAGCTCACATTCGTTCTCATCTGGAGTATACACACCGCTGTTCTGAGTGGCTTGACTTCTTCAGTCATTTATCCGAAATTTTGGACAATGAGAACACTGCGAGAAAACTCATCAGGAGTCGTGACCCCGTTCAAGTTGGATTGATGACTGATCGGAGCTTTCAGCACCGGAGAAATGTCCCTGGCTTCACTATTATGTCTCACACCAATGTTCTCTAGGTCCCCACCACGTGGCCACACGTCGGGGGAGACGAAGAGTCAGCACCCACAACACGGGTCACCCGGCAGTCACTCGTCGTCATGTTGACGGTGTGTCACCCTCGTCACCCCCCCCCCCCCAGTAGGAGGGAGGCAGAGAGGGCTGTGTCCAGCACCCGACTGCTCGTTTAGGAGTAATTACCTTGGTAAAGTAGAGTCTCCTACAGTCGTGCTCAGGCGTACGACGTTTCCAGGCAACACAGAGAGACGTACTCCTCTTCTCGGTGTATATATATATACATTGAAAGTGTAATTCAGGACTAAATTATGCTTGCTGGCTGGTCAGTAAGCAACTTTGGTGACCTTAATTACTAACCCTCCGGAGGTTAAT